>NW_027436044.1:0-11439 GCF_964199755.1 Larus michahellis | reverse complement strand
CCCCCAGTGCCGCCCAGTGTCCCCATCACCCCCAGTCCTCCCCAGTGCCACCCAGTGTCCCCAGTGCCACCCAATGTCCCCAGCACCCCCCAGTGTCCCCCAGTGCTCCATCTCCCAGTGCCCCCCAATGTCCCCATCACCCCCAGTGCTCCCCAGTGCCACCCAATGTCCCCAGGGCCACCCAGTGCTCCATCTCCCAGGGCCACCCATTGTCCCCAGTGCCACCCATGCCCCCTCCCGGTGTCCCCCAGCCCTCCCTCCCAGTCCCCCTCCTGTCACCCAGGTGACAGGTGACACCTGGGTGTCTTGGTGACACCCAGAGCCCTCAGTCTGCCCACCACCTCCCAGTGCCCCCAGTGCTCCATCTCCCAGTGCCACCCAATGTCCCCAGTGCCACCCAATGCCCCCACCACCCCCAGTGTCCCCAGTGCTCCGTCTCCCAGTGCCACCCATTGTCCCCGGTCCCCGTCCCCGCGGGCGCACCACCAGGTGCAGGCTGTCCAGGGGGTGGCTGGCGGAGCAGTTGCGGGGACCCGAGTGGCCGGTGACGTAGAGGAGGGGGTGGCCCCGGTAGCTGAGGGGACAGCTCAGCTCCAGGGTGCCATGGCTGATGGCGCTGGGACCCTCGTTCACCACCTGATGGGGGGACACGGCGGCGTGAGGGGACACCCACGGACTGGGGACATGGCAGCGCGGGGGGACACCCACGGCACAGGGACATGGCACCCGCAGGGGACCCAACGGCACGGGGACATGGGCACCCTTGGGCTCAGGGATGGGGACACGGGGACCTGTGGGGTCAGGGACATGGGCACCCCCAGACAGGGGACATGGGCACCCCTGGGGTTGGGGACACAGGGACCCCTGGTGTTGGGGACATGGGCACCCCCAGATATGGGGACATGGGGACCTGTGGGGCCAGGGACATGGGGACTGGTCGGAATGGGGACATGGGCACCCCCAGACAGGGGACATGGGCACCCCTGGGGTTGGGGACACAGGGACCCCTGGGGTTGGGGACATGGGCACCCCCAGATATGGGGACATGGGGACCTGTGGGGCCAGGGACATGGGGACTGGTGGGAATGGGGACATGGGCACCCCCAGACATGGGGACATGGGCACCCCTGGGGTTGGGGACAGGGGGATGCCTGGGGTTGGGGACATGGGGACACACAGGGACAGGGACATGGGGACCCGTGGGGTTGAGGACATGGGCACCCCCAGACATGGGCACCCTCAGGGTCAGGGACATGGGGACCCATGGGGCCAGAGGCACGGGGACCTGTGGGGTCAGGGACATGGGGATGTCTGGGGTCGGGGACACGGGGACACACAGGGTTGGGGACACACAGAGACAGGGACATGGGGACCGGTGGGGTTGGGGACATGGGGACACACAGGGTCAGGGACACGGGGACCTATGGGGTTGGGGACATGGGGACACACAGGGTTGGGGACACACAGAGACAGGGACATGGGGACTGGTGGGGTTGGGGACATGGGGACACACAGGGTCGGGGACATGGGGACACATAGGGGCAGGGACACGGGGACCTGTGGGGTTGGGGACATGGGGACACACAGGGTTGGGGACACACAGAGACAGGGACATGGGGACTGGTGGCGTTGGGGACATGGGGACACACAGGGTCAGGGACATGGGGACACATAGGGGCAGGGACACGGGGACCTGTGGGGCTGGGGACATGGGGACACACAGGGTCGGGGACACACAGAGACAGGGACATGGGGACCGGTGGGGTTGGGGACATGGGGACACACAGGGTCGGGGACACAGGGACACAGGGATCTGTGGGGTTGGGGACATGAGCACCCCTGGGGCTGGGGACATGGGGACCCCTGGGGTTGGGGACATGGGCACCCCCAGATATGGGGACATGGGGACCTGTGGGGCCAGGGACACGGGGACACATAGGGGCAGGGACACGGGGACCTGTGGGGCCAGGGACACAGGGACCGGTGGGAATGGGGACATGGGCACCCCTGGGGTTGGGGACAGGGGGATGCCTGGGGTTGGGGACATGGGGACACACAGGGTCGGGGACACACAGAGACAGGGACATGGGGACTGGTGGGGTTGGGGACATGGGGACCGGTGGGGCTGGGGACATGGGGACACACAGGGTCAGGGACACACAGAGACAGGGACATGGGGACCGGTGGGGTTGGGGACATGGGGACTGGTGGGGTTGGGGACATGGGGACACACAGGGTCGGGGACACAGGGACACAGGGATCTGTGGGGTTGGGGACATGAGCACCCCTGGGGCTGGGGACAGGGCCCCCCCCGCCTCCCCAGGGCGCATGTCCCCCCCCCCCCCCCACCTCATAGACGTGCTCCACGGGTGGCCCCAGGTCCTCCAGCCTCTGGGGTGGCCGTTGGGACGTCCAACCCCCCTCGGGGACGGTGACCACGTCGGGCCGCGACACCCTGGAGGGGGGGACGGGATACACCGTGGCGGGGGGGGGGGGAGGTGAAGCAGGGCCCCGTGTGTGTGTGTGTGTCCCGTGTCCCCCCCCGTCCCCGTCCCCCCCCCGGCGTGTGACACTCACCCGAAGGCGGAGAGCCGGGTGGCCGCCCGCACCTCCAGCGGCACCGTCACCACCTCGCTCTGCGAGTTGTTGGCGTTCTTGCTGCCGGCGCACGGGGGGGTCACGGCACGGCCCCCCCGACCCCCCCGCCCGCCCGCCTGCTGGCACTGGGGGGCACCTGCTGCTGGGGGACACCCCCCCCCCGCCCCCAAGCCTGAGCCCCCCCGGTGTGTGACCCCTCCCCGAGTCCAAGTGAACACCCACCACCCCCCAAGAAGGTTCCCAGATGGGATGTCGCGGGCTGGACCCCCCCCCCCCCCCGCCAGCTCACGACCCCCCCCCCAGCCCAGGGCACCCCTGGGTGGGACTCCCCCCCCACTGTTGGACCCCCCCCCCCCCCCCGCTGTCCCCCCCACTGCAGTCCCTCCCCTCCAGAACCCCCCCAGGTAGGATCTCCCCTGACACACACCCTCCCCCCCCACTAGAAACCCCCCCCACGACCCTTAGCTGGGACCCCCCCACCCCAAGAGCCCCCACCCCAGGGCACCCCTGGGCAGGACCCCCCCACTGTTGGACCCCCCCAACTGCAGTCCCTCCCCTCCAGAACCCCCCCAGGTAGGATCTCCCCTGACCCCTCCCCCCCCCCCCCAACAAGGACCCCCCCCATGACCCTTTGCTGGGACCCCCCCACCCCAAGACCCCTCACCCCAGGGCACCCCTGGGTGGGACCCCCCCACTGTTGGACACCCCCCCCCCCCCAACCTCTGAGGCCCCCCAAGGGGTCCCTCCCCTCCAGAAACCCCCCCAGGTAGGATCCCCCCTGACCCCCCCCCCCCCCAACCCAGAGCTCCCCCCCCATGATCGCTTAGCTAGGACCCCCCCACCCGGGACCCCCCCACCCCAGGCTGCCCCAGGTGGGACCCCACCACCCCTGAGCCCCCCCCAGGGTCCCTCCCCTCCAGAACCCCCCCAGGTAGGACCCCCACTGACCCCCCCCCCCCCCCCCAACCCAGAGCTCCCCCCCCATGATCCCTTAGCTAGGACCCCCCCCACCCAGGACTCCCCCACCCCAGGCTGCCCAGCTGGGACACACACCCCCCCACCCCCCGCCCCGTCCCCAGGACCCCCCCCCCCGGCCCCCCCCACCTGCGGATCTGCAGCTCGAAGCGGATGCTCTTGCTGCTGTCGCTGAGGTGGGGGATGGTGAAGCGCAGCCCCCCCCAGATCTGCGGGCAGAGGGGACACGGGGAGGGTCACGCCAGCCCCCCCCCGCCTCCCCCTCCCCCTCCCCACACCCCCCGTGCCCCCCCCCCGCCCCCCCACTCACGCTGGCGCCCGCCTTCATAGGGTTGCCCAGGTCGCAGACGAGGGGGCTGGAGGCGTTGCCCCCCCCCAGCTCACAGCTCAGCGCAGAGAAGTTCTGGGGGAGCGGGTGGCGGGGGGGGGGAAGGGGGGTCAGGAGCACCCACGGGCACACTGTGGCCCCCCCCCCCCACACACACACACCTGGGGGCACCCAGGGCACCCCCCCCTCACCTGGGGACACCCCCAGCACCCATCCTTCACCTGGGGGGGCACCCACTTTATATCCAGGGGGCACCCATCTGCACACCCCCCCCCCCATACCTGGGGCACACCCACGTCCCCCCCCTCATTTGGGGGACACCCACCCTACATCCAGGGGACACCCCTATGCCCCCCCCCACACCTAGGGGGCACCCACCCTATACCCAGGGGACACCCCAGTGCACCCCCCCCCCACCTGGGGCACCCCCATGTCCCCCCCCTCATTTGGGGACACCACCCTATACCCAGGGGACACCCCCGTGCAGCCCCCCCACACACACCTGGGGCACCCCCATGTCCCCCCCCTCATTTGGGGACACCCACCCCATACCCAGGGGACACCCCTGTGCCCCCCCCTCATTTGGGGACACCCACCCCATACCCAGGGGACACCCCTGTGCCCCCCCCCTCATTTGGGGACACCCACCCCGTACCCAGGGGACACCCCTGTGCCCCCCCCCCTCATTTGGGGACACCCACCCCGTACCCAGGGGACACCCACTTGCAACCCCCCATAGCTGGGGGCACCCAGGGGCACCCCTATTCCCCCCCCGGCCCTGACTCCTGGGGGGCACCCACCCCTCCCCCCCCGCTTGCTGTCCCCTTGTGCCCCCACCTCACACCCGGGGGGGCACCCACTCCGTACCGGGCCCTCCCCCCCCCCCCCCCCCCAAACGCACCCCGTGTGGGCGCAGCACCCCGGTGTACTGGGCGTGGGGGGGGGGCCGCACGTGCAGCTCGGCCTCGTAGGCCCCCCCCTCGCCCTGGTTGCGGGCGTTGAAGGTCAGGTTCAGGCTGTTGCGGTCCCCCAGGTAGACGGCGCGGCGGTCCCTGCGGGGACACTGCGTCACGGCCACCCTGTGCCACCTTCTCCCCCCCCACCAGGGACCCCTGCGACCCCCCCGGGCCACCCGTGTGTGTCCCACCCCCCCCAGCCTCTTACACGGCCGCCTCCAGCTGCAGGTCGGGCACGCAGACGTTGTCCTCCCCGCAGTCCAGCTGGATGTGAGCCTGGGGGGGACAGAGGGACATGGGGACATGGGGACACAGGGGCACTGGGGACACGAGGGTGATGGGGGACACAGGGGACATGGGGACAAAGGGGCACACAGGGGCACTGGGGACACAGGGGCAATGGGGGTCATGGGGGACATGGGGGGGACATGGGGACAAAGGGGCACTGGGGACACAAGGGTGATGGGGGACAGAGGGGACATGGGGGGGACATGGGGGGGACATGGGGACACAGGGGCACTGGGGGACATGAGGGCGATGGGGGACACAGGGGCAATGGGGGACAAGGGGGACATGGGGGACAAAAGGGCACGCAGGGGCACCGGGGACACAGGGGCAATGGTGGACACGGGGGACATGGGGGGGACATGGGGACACAGGGGCACTGGGGACACAAGGGTGATGGGGGACACAGGGGCAATGGGGGACACGGGGGACATGGGGGGGACATGGGGACAAAGGGGCACACAGGGGCACTGGGGACACAGGGGCAATGGTGGACATGGGGGACATGGGGGGGACATGGGGGGGACATGGGGACACAGGGGCACTGGGGACACAAGGGTGATGGGGGAGATAGGGGACATGGGGGACAGAGGGGACATAGGGACACAGGGGCATGCAGGGGCTGTGGGGGACATGAGGGTGATGGGGGACACAGGGGACATGGAGACATGGGGGACAGAGGGGACATGGGGGGGACATGGGGACACAGGGGCACTGGGGGACATGAGGGCGATGGGGGACACGGGGCAATGGGGGACAAGGGGGACATGGGGGACAGAGGGGACATGGGGGGACATGGGGGACAAAGGGGCACGCAGGGGCCGTGGGGGACGTGAGGGCGATGGGGGACACAGGGGACATGGGGGACACAGGGGACATGGGGGGGACATGGGGACAAAGGGACAACGGGGAGACGAGGGTGATGGGGGAGACAGGGGACATGGGGGACACTGGGTGCCATGTGGTCCCACGGGGTGCCATGGGGTGACACTGGGTGGCACGGGGTGGGACAGGGTACTGGGGGATGACACTGGGTACCATGGGGTGCCACAGGGTGCCGTGGGGTGACACTAGGTGACACAGGGTGCCATGGGGTGCCAATGGGGTGATACTGGGTGACACGGGGTGACAGTGGGTGACACAGGGTGACACGGGGTGCCATGGGGTGTCACAGGGTGACACAGAGGTGACACTGGGTGCCATGGGGTGCCATGGGGTGACACTGGGTGATACGGGGGTGACACGGGGGCGACATGGGGTGCCATGGGGTGACACGAGGTGATACGGTGTGCCATGGGGTGACACTGGGTGCCATGGGGTGACACTGGGTGATACGGGGGTGACACGGTGTGCCATGGGGTGACACAGGGTGACGCAGAGGTGACACAGGGGTGCCATGGAGTGCCATGGGGTGCCATGGGGTGACACTGGGTGATACGGGGGTGACACGGGGGCGACATGGGGTGACACGGGGTGCCACGGGGTGACACTGGGTGATACGGGGCTGACACGGGGGTGACACGGGGTGACATGGGGTGACACTGGGTGATACAGGGGTGACACGGGGGTGACACGGGGGTGACACAGGGTGGCATGGGGTGACACTGGGTGATACGGGGGTGACACAGGGGTGCCATGGGGTGACACTGGGTGACACTGGGTGACACGGGGGTGACACAGGGTGCCATGGGGTGACACGGGGGTGACACGGGGGTGACACCGGGTACCTTGGCCTCCAGCCGGGTGCGCGTCCGGGCGTCCAGCACCGGGTGCAGCCCGTGGGCGTCGGGGGGGGCGCGGGGGTCCAGGGCGAAGCTCAACCCCAGGGCGATGGGTGACAGCTTGTCCCGAAACTCCGACTCGTTCTGGGGGGGGGACGGACACGACACGACAGGGGGACACCCACGGGGGTGTTGCCATGGGGTCCCATAGGGTGCCTCCACCGCCCCCCCCCCTCCCCCCCCAAAAAAAAAAAAAATAAAGAAAAAAAATTCGTACCCGCAGGAAGACGGCCATGGTGCGGCAGCGGGTGCCCCCCCCGTTGGGGACGGGCAGGGTGAGGGTGCGGGTGGGCTGCCCCCCCGGCAGGAAGAGCGCCCGACGCCCCCCCCCGGCTTTCGCCCCGTCCACGCTCAGCTCCACCGCAAAGCCTTTAAGTTTTTTTTTTTTTTGGGGGGGGGGGGAAACACACCCACGTCAGGGACCCCGGTGTCCCCTGGGTGTCCCCCCCCCTCCCCGCCATGTCACTTGTGTGTGTGTGTGTGTGTCCCCCCCCCCGCCACGACTCACCGATGGGGCCAGGTACGTGCCGCCCCGAGGCGTTGAGGCAGAAGCTGACGTTGATGCTGGGGGCGGGGGGGGGGGAATAAGGGGGGGGCACCCATGGGACACCCCCCCCCCCCGCACCAGCAGCCGGGTGTCGTCCCCCTCCCCGGCCTCCGCCATCCCCCGGTGTCCCCAACCCTGTCCCCCCCCACCCAGTGTCCTCCATCCCTAATTGTCCCCAATGCCGCTGGATGTGGCCCCCCCCGGCCCGCCACCGCTCCTCAGGGGGCCCCCACCCCCCATGGACCCCCAGGTATTGGGTGCCCCCCTTGGTGTCTCCTGATGACCCCACGCCCCCCCTTGGTGTCCCCGTCCAGGCCACCTGAGAGCCCCCCCCCGCCCCAGTGTGTCCCACTGGGCTGTCCCCAAGCCCACCGTGCCCCCATGTCCCCCCCCCTCCCGTGTCCCCATGTTCCCAGGAACCCCCCCGCTGTCCCCTCCCAGGGTCCCCCCCCCCAGACCTGGGACCCTCAGAGACCCTCCCCCAGTGCCCCCAGTAACCCCCCTCCAGTGTCCCTGCTGTCCCCAAGGTCCCCTGGGACACCTTGGTGTGCCCCCCCAGGCCACCTGAGAGCCCCCCCCGCAGTGCCCTCCACCCCCGTTTCCCCCTAGGGTGTCCCCATGCCCACCATGCTCCCATGTCCCCCCCCGCAGTATCCCCATGTCCCCAGAGACCCCCCCCCCCCCAGTGCCCCCAGTAACCCCCCTCCCAGTGTCCCTGCTGTCCCCACGCCCCCGTGTGACCCCTTGGTGTGCCCCCCCCCCCCCCCCCCAGGCCACCTGAGAACCTGAGGACACCCTGGGTGTCCCCAAACCCTTCTGCGCCCCCGTTTACCCCACACCCCCCCAACCCTGGGACCCTCCCCCCCCCCACCCCCGGCCCCGGGGTGCCTGTGACCCCGCGGTGTCACCCACCAGGGGACGTGGAGGCCGGTGGCCTCCAGGACGCAGCCACGTTCCTCGGGGTTGAACATGGTGGGGAAGACGCTGAGCGCGGCGCTGGCGTGGACGATGGGGCGGCCCCTGGGGACAGGGCGTCAGGGACAGCGGGGACCCCCCCGGGGACCCCCCTGGCACCCTCCCGGGGACCCCCCTTGGGGACAGGGCGTCAGGGACAGCGGGGACCCCCCCAGGGACAGGGTGTCAGGGACAGCGGGGACCCCCCGGGGACCCCCCAGGACCCTCCCCGGGACCCCCCTTGGGGACAGGGCGTCAGGGACAACGGGGACCCCCGGGGACCCCCCAGGACCCTCCCGGGGACCCCCCTTGGGGACAGGGTGTCAAGGACAGCGGGGACCCCCCCGAGGACCCCCCTGGCACCCTCCCGGGGACCCCCCTTGGGGACAGGGCGTCAGGGACAACGGGGACCTCCCTGGGACCCCCCAGGACCCTCCCGGGGACCCCCTTGGGGACAGGGTGTCAAGGACAGAGGGGACCCCCCCGGGGACCCCCCTGGCACCCTCCCGGGGACCCCCCTTGGGGACAGGGTGTCAAGGACAGCGGGGACCCCCCGGGGACCCCCCAGGACCCTCCCGGGGACCCCCTTGGGGACAGGGTGTCAAGGACAGAGGGGACCCCCCCGGGGACCCCCCTGGCACCCTCCCGGGGACCCCCCTTGGGGACAGGGTGTCAGGGACAGTGGGGACCCCCCGGGGACCCCCCAGGACCCTCCCGGGGACCCCCCTTGGGGACAGGGTGTCAGGGACAGTGGGGACCCCCCGGGGACCCCCCAGGACCCTCCCGGGGACCCCCCTTGGGGACAGGGCGTCAGGGACAGCGGGGACCCCCCCAGGGACAGGGTGTCAGGGACAGCAGGGACCCCCCGGGGACCTCCCAGGACCCTCCCGGGGACCCCCTTGGGGACAGGGTGTCAAGGACAGTGGGGACCCCCCCGGGGACCCCCCTGGCACCCTCCCGGGGACCCCCCTTGGGGACAGGGCGTCAAGGGACAGTGGGGACCCCCCCGGGGACCCCCCTGGCACCCTCCCGGGGACCCCCCTTGGGGACAGGGTGTCAGGGACAGTGGGGACCCCCCCGGGGACCCCCCTGGCACCCTCCCGGGGACCCCCCTTGGGGACAGGGCGTCAGGGACAACGGGGACCTCCCTGGGACCCCCTGGGACCCTCCCGGGGACCCCCTTGGGGACAGGGTGTCAAGGACAGAGGGGACCCCCCCGGGGACCCCCCTGGCACCCTCCCGGGGACCCCCCTTGGGGACAGGGTGTCAGGGACAGTGGGGACCCCCCGGGGACCCCCCTGGCACCCTCCCGGGGACCCCCCTTGGGGACAGGGCGTCAGGGACAGCGGGGACCCCCCCGGGGACCCCCCTGGCACCCTCCCGGGGACCCCCCTTGGGGACAGGGTGTCAAGGACAGTGAGGACCCCCCCGGGGACCCCCCTGGCACCCTCCCGGGGACCCCCCTTGGGGACAGGGTGTCAGGGACAGTGGGGACCCCCCGGGGACCCCCCAGGACCCTCCCGGGGACCCCCCTTGGGGACAGGGTGTCAAGGACAGCGGGGACCCCCCCGGGGACAGGGCGTCAGGGACAGCGGGGACCCCCCGGGGACCCCCCAGGACCCTCCCAGGGACCCCCCTTGGGGACAGGGCGTCAGGGACAACGGGGACCTCCCTGGGACCCCCTGGGACCCTCCCGGGGACCCCCTTGGGGACAGGGTGTCAAGGACAGTGGGGACCCCCCGGGGACCCCCCAGGACCCTCCCGGGGACCCCCCTTGGGGACAGGGTGTCAAGGACAGCGGGGACCCCCCCGGGGACAGGGCGTCAGGGACAGCGGGGACCCCCCGGGGACCCCCCAGGACCCTCCCAGGGACCCCCCTTGGGGACAGGGCGTCAGGGACAACGGGGACCTCCCTGGGACCCCCCAGGACCCTCCCGGGGACCCCCCTTGGGGACAGGGCGTCAAGGACAGTGGGGACCCCCCCCGGGGACCCCCCTGGCACCCTCCCGGGGACCCCCCTTGGGGACAGGGTGTCAAGGACAGCGGGGACCCCCCCGGGGACAGGGCGTCAGGGACAGCGGGGACCCACCCTGGGACCCCCGGGACCCTCCAGGGACCCCCCTTGGGGACAGGGCATCAAGGACAGCGAGGACCCCCCCCGGGACCCTCCTGGGGACAGGGCGTCAGGGACAGTGGGGACCCCCAGGGACCCTCCTGGGGACAGGGCGTCAGGGACAGCGGGGACCCCCCCGGGGACAGCCCCCCCGCCGCTGGCACCCACCTGTACACCACGGCCGTGTCCACCCCGAGAGGCGCCCACCAGGAGGTCTGTGGGGAGAGGGGGGGCGGTGTCACCAGGCGGGGGGTGACACGGCCAGGAGGGGTGGCAGTGGCAGTGGGGCACCCATGGCGGGGGGCATCTGGGGCTGGGTGTCCCCTCTGTAGGGTGGCATGGCCAGGGATAGGTGTCCCCAACCATGTGGCACCTCACAGGGTGGCGTGGATGGGTCTGGGTGTCCCCTGCCACGGGGTGGCATGGCCAGGCTGGGTGTCCCCAACCATGGTGGCATGGATGGGTCTGGGTGTCCCCTGTCATGGGGTGGCATGGCCAGGCTGGGTGTCACCTGCCATGGGGCACCCACCTATGTGGACATTTGGGGCTGGTGTCCCCAACCATGGGTCACCCCTGGGATGGCATGGATGGGGTTGGGTGTCCCCTGCCATGGGGTGCCATGTCCAGTCTGGGCGTCCCCAAGCATGGTGGCACAGATGGGTCTGAGTGTCCCCTCCATGGGGTGGCACGTCCGGGGATAGGTGTCCCCAACCATTGGGCACCCATGGCATGGCATAGGTGGGACTGGATGTCCCCTACCATGGGGTGGCATGGCCGGCCTCGGTGTCCCCAACCATGTGGCACCCGTGGGGTGGCACAGATGGTTCTGGGTGTCCCGTGGCATGGCCGGGCCTCGGTGTCCCCAACCATGTGGCAACCCATGGGGTGGCACGGATGGTTCT
>NW_027436043.1:0-1000 GCF_964199755.1 Larus michahellis | reverse complement strand
CCCCCAAAACCCCGCAGGGTCCTTCAGATCCTCCCCATTCCCGACCCTGCGCCCACCCCCTGCCCCCCCCCACTGACTACAGCGAGGGGGGGGCCCCCCCCAACCACCCCCCCCCACCCACAAAACCCCCCCCGGGACCCCCCCGGCCCCAAAACCCCCCCAAACCCCCCCAAAACCCCCCAAAACCCCGCAGGGTCCTTCACATCCTCCCCGTTCCCGACACTGTGCCCACCCCCCTGCCCCCCCCCACTGACTACGGCGAGGGGGGCGCCCCCCCGAATGACCCCCCCCGCCACAAAACCCCCCCCGGCCCCAAAACCCCCCCAAACCCCCCCAAACCCCCCCAAAACCCCCCAAAACCCCGCAGGGTCCTTCACATCCTCCCCGTTCCCAACCCTGTGCCCACCCCCCTGTCCCCCCCCACGGTGGCTACGGCGAGGGGGGGCCCCCCCGAACGACCCCCCCTCGCCACAAAACCCCCCCGGCCCCCCCCCGGCCCCAAAACCCCCCCAAACCCCCCCAAACCTCCCCAAAACCCCACAAATCCCCCCAAAACCCCGCAGGGTCCTTCACATCCTCCCCGTTCCCAGCCCAGCACCTGCCCCCCCACACTGATTACGGCGAGGGGGGGGCCCCCCCCGAACGACCCCCCCCACCACAAAACCCCCCCGGGACCCCCCCGGCCCCAAAACCCCCCCAAACCCCCCCAAATCCCCTCAAAACCCCACAGGGTTCTTCATATCCTCCCCGTTCCCAACCCTGCGCCCACCCCCTGCCCCCCCCCACTGACTACGTCAAGGTGGGGGCCCCCCCCGAACGACCCCCCCCCCCCACAAAACCCCCCCGGGACCCCCCCAGCCCCCCCCCGGCCCCAAAACCCCCCCCAGACCCCCCCAAATCCCCCCAAAACCCCACAGGGTTCTTCAGATCCTCCCCGTTCCCAGCCCAGCACCCGCCCCCCCCCACTGATTATGGCAAGGGGGGGGCCCCCCTAAACGAC
>NW_027436042.1:0-165059 GCF_964199755.1 Larus michahellis | reverse complement strand
AGATGCTGAGATACTTGCAAACAAACTAGTCACAACTACTAGTGATCTAGACAAATTAAAACATCCTCTACAGTCCTCTCTATCAGCATTGGGAAATCACCAATGGCTTTTATCGAATATATTGCCTCAGTGGGAGGAAACAGGTGAAAAAGACCATCAGCTGATCACAAATGCACTTGGTACAACCCAAAACAATGTTTCCTTGGCCCTTAGTTGTATCCAAGCCCAACTGTGGATGCAATCTATGACAGCCGCAATTATAAGGGAAGGTGAAGAAGGCACCTTGCCCACTGAAATTCGAAAAGTAATATGGGATAATGCAATTGAGTTTGAGAGAAAATTTCAATCCTGGTGGTATCTGGTTAATTTCACCTATGATCCCACTGAGAGCAAAGCCACAGCTTTTGTCTTAACGATACGCAATGCCTCAGTATACACCATATACCCAATCATCGCACTGGGGTTGAATCACCATGGAGCTATACTCCATCCGGTAGAGCATAGAGTGTGGGCACAACAAAACGAGAATAAATGGCAAACTGTTGATGTTGAAGCATGCATTTCACGAGATCAACAAGGATTCATTTGTGAGAGTAATACTCTCAAGGCACAAGACATTTGTCTTGACACCAACCAGAATGTTTGTCATTTTGAGATACAACCTGATGAAACCCCAGAAACTGTGCTTGTATATATTGGGAAAGGGTGTGTTTGCATGAGGTCTCCCTGTACTTTTGTATTCGTAGATGACATAGCAGTAGATATAAGTAATAACTCAAATCTTTGTGTTTGTAACTTTACTAACATCATTGGATGTGACTTCAGTTATTCAGCTCCTGTTACGTCTTTTCAATTGCTACAATCTAATTACACATTGATTCGAGATTTGCTGCCTACCCCTATCGGAATGAATCTCTCACTAGTGAGGAAGTTGCTACAACACGATGAATTGAAGCGATTGTTGAAAGAGGCCCAAGAAAATGGACAAAGAACTCTGATTACTGTCCATCATGATGTTGAAGAAATACACCATGTACTGGAAAGGGTCAAGAGAGACGGTGGACATGAATGGTGGGACACCCTCTTTGGATGGTCACCGACAGCTACAGGACTTTTTAACAAGATGCTCCATCCTGTTGTTGTTCTACTAGTACTCACTGTATTGTGCTTTGCTTTGACAATTGTTTTGCATGTTAGACTTTGGATTATGATGAAACGCTTAACTCGCTTAATCACCCCGCAAGAAGTATTTGCACTTGATATCCCTCGCCATAAGAGGACGTGTGATATTCCCCATCAGTATTGATTATCGTGGAGCTTGAGTGACTGTAGTCACGGGGTGGATTATGTGGAATAATTACTAAATTGGCCAAGAATACAAAAATACAGCATTGTTCACACATTAAGGAAAGTCATAAAATCAAGAGGCTTCTGAGGTAGAATACAGCCACAGCTAGCACACGAAGAATGCAACATCTGTGATTCCCTGCGCGAGGTTGTTTGCGAAACTACACGAGGGATGGAACGGAACACGCTTGTTCCGTGGCCTTCCCTTGTGACGAATAGCAGATATGGGGACGAGATGGTACTACGGAACTGATAAGCGGCCTACACGCTACCCGAGCCAACCTTTCGTCAAATGTTGATGAAATGCTGTCCTTTTGTGCGAACTTTGCTCACCACAATGTACCAAAACACACCTCCATCCCGGAGGCTATCCGCCCCCGAGGTGTGAACACTCCTCCTTGAATACATTAATCATAATAAAAGTATGTATGACTAAAGTCACTCAAACTCCACTTTGAAGATAAAAAAATAATATAAAAATAGCCCAAGAGAGAGGGGATGTCAGGGAAGACACCATCGCGAAGAATTCCACCGCTGATTTCCGGGATCAGTCGACGGGCTGAGCCTTTCTTCCCCCCCATAGGGACGCCTTTGGGTAAGACTTCGATTACACCGAGCGCTTTCTCGGGGACTTAGAAATTTCTCTAGAGAATCTCTACCCTATGTTTATAGCCAGGCTGTATCGTTTATAATTTTGTCGCGCGTTTGTATACTTAGCAATATCTTTATTTGCACGTGCTTTGCAGACAGTGTATTTATCACCGGCAATCCTAAAGAACCTGTATATCTGTTGTTTAAATAAACTGCACTGTTTAAGTAGCTAGTCGTTCCGCTTTCTCACTGAACGCGACCAAAACTACAGAGAGGCCGTGCTAGTTCAGGAGCACGACTAGACTGAAGGTGCAGTCCACTATTAGTGTATCCAAATCGTAGTAGTTTAATACATATTAAACGCGATTGGACTGATAGTGCTGAATTGGGCATCACTCAGAATTTAAACCTAGCCGCACCTAGCCTCCCACCTCGGTGAGGAGTGTTAGAACGCAAGGGGGTTTATCTTCTGCCAAAACCGCTTGGCCCCGTTTCACGCAACAGAATTTGGCGTAGTCGGCAGGATTGCCATGGATAAACTGCTGCAAAAATATGATTGTGCCCCTTCCCAGGCTGGGAAGGAGTGGGCCCAAAAATTTTGGAAGGATGAAGAGAAAGTGGTGGAACGTATTGAAGAGTGTCGGGTTTCACAGAAGCTCAGAGCGGGGAAAGGCAAGGGTGTGATTTGTGCTGCGTTAGGCGCCTGTTTATCTTGTGCACAACAAGAAGCTAGAGAAACCCCTGCTCCTAATCTGATTTCAGCTGTAGAATATGCAACCCTGAAATCGGAGAATGAGGTGCTGAAGTCATCATTAGCCTTGCAAAAGGAGACAGGAGAAAAATTAAGAACTCACGTCGATAAGCTTGTGAGTGAGAATGAACGTTTAGGAAACCAGAATGCTCAACTTAAAATATTATTAGAAAGGGTGACTGGGCTCTTAGATAAAATGCAGCCCTCGACCCAGGTCCAACAGATTCGTAAGTTAATGTGTTATCCAAATTCCGGAACCCAGACCGGAGATTTTTTGTCTAATAGTGAGGATGACGAAGAAGATGAGGAGGAAAGGACTTTTACTTTGAAATCCCAAGTTTTTCCTTTACGTCCTCTGGTTAAAACTGAAGCTGCGGTTGATGACGATGATGAAATTCACACCACTGTGCGTACCGTTCCACGGACACCAACCGAGTTAACAAAAATAAGGGAGAAATATTCGAGGCGACCAGAAGAGTCAGCTGTTGAGTACGTGTGGCGAGTTTCTTCTGAAGGGGGGGACAGAATTATGCTGAGTGAGGAAGAAGCAGGAGACTCTTGGGGACCAGGAGTGTTTTTAACCACTATGCCTGGGGATCATAATTATTCCCTAACTGCTCGAGCAGCCTATTGGGCAGGGGGTATGGATCCGCGAGAGAGGGGGGAGCCGTTAGAGATTAGAGCTACAGGCTACTCTGATCTGTTTGCGGCTGTACGGAAAGCAGCTTGTCTGCAAGCCATGTATGACAGAGAGGAATTTCGGAAATCCCCAATGTCAGCCCCTATCGACCCCGATCGATTAGCCCCTCTCATCCGTGGTCTTCCCGATTGCCTGAAACCGTTCCTTGTTCGTACTCAAGATCGTATACGAGAGGCTCGGGGTGCTCATAGGCGGGGCCGTCGTCACTACATGCCCACCTGGAATGAATATGTACAGGAAATAGATCAATATGGGCGCCGAATGGGCTGGGCCAGCCTAACTAGTGAGAAATCCTCCGAACACCCCCGAAAGGTTCGCCAAGTCCGAACTCACACTAAAAACCCTAAATCGGAGGAAAGGTTTAAGCCTGATAAGGACCGGAATGAGTTGTGGCGTAAAGCCCTACAATTAGGGGTGCCCCGACAATTCTTGCACGGTGTCCCTACGGGAGACCTCCGTACACTAGTCCAATCTCTAACTAGAAAGAATAATGTGGCTGGGGAGAAAAGTCTAACCAGAGAATCCCCAAGTCGTGAGAAAATTGTGCCTTCTGCACCGGAACGTAACTTGATTGATTTGACAGAGTCCCAGCCAAAAAACTCCTATCCCCGGGGAGGGCAGTGAGCCACCCTGTCCGGCAGGTACTAGCAATTCAATGGCTCTCTCATAAAGACTCCGAACCCGTTATTATCATTCCTGTTGGACCCCGGAAGATATTGGTAAATTTTATTATTGATACTGGAGCCCAAATGTCTGCAATCACTAACGAAACAGCACAACTTCTAGGTATAAATCCCACCCGACGCAGAGTCAACTTCACAGGAATTGATGGTGTGGTAAAAACATGCCCCACTGCAAAAATTAACCTCTGGTTGCCGGGAGAGCAGCGAATGACTAGGGCAGAAGTGTTAGTGGGTGCCTCACATTCTAACCTCCTAGGATTTGACGTGCTGCGTGGGCGAATGTGGAAATTCCCGGATGGAACTGTGTGGAGTTTTGCAGGACGCAAAAAAGGATTAGACGCAGTTAAACTGGGCCTATTAGAAACATCTATACCTTTGCCTCCCTCTAAAATTACCAACGTCCGACAGTACCCACTGCCTGCAGCTGCACTTGCAGGAGCAGACGGGGTGGTATCAGATTTAGAAAAAAGAAACATCATTCAGAGGACTCACTCGCCTTATAATTCACCGGTGTGGCCAGTAAAGAAACCAACCGGGCAATGGCGTTTCACAGTAGATTACCGAAAGTTAAACGCCAACGCTGCACCCCTGACCGCTGCGGTTCCGAGTATCGCGGAAATTGTGACAATGATAAAAGGAGCTGCCCATCCTTGGATGGCTGCCTTAGATGTAAAAGACATGTTTTTTATGATTCCCCTCCTTGAGCAAGACAAAGCGCAGTTTGCATTCACGTGGAAAGGAGTCCAATATACCTTTAACCGACTTCCACAAGGATACAAACATTCCCCCACCATTGCTCATAATGCTTTAGCTAAAGCGCTATCAGAGATTCCTGTTTCACAGGGATGTACAGTATACCAATATATTGACGACATCTTAATAGGGGGGGAGAGAGCCAAGAAAGTGTACAAGACATGATGCAAAACATCCGAAAAACATTATCAGATTTGGGATTGGAAATTCCAGACTCAAAATGTCAGGGACCTGCACAGGAAGTTAAATTCCTGGGGGTCTGGTGGATTAAGGGAGCTGCTTCTGTCCCTCAGGATACCCTGAAAAAAATAGAACATGGACAGAATCCTTCCAGCACGAAGGAGTTACAGCAAGTTCTGGGAACTTTAAGTTATTGGCGTAAACACATCCCTGGCTTTTCCATCATTGCTCGCCCCCTTTATTGTTTGCTCAAAAAAGGTAAATCCTGGGAGTGGACTGAACAACATACTAATGCACTGGAATTGCTAATAAAAGAGCTAAGGTTATTCCAACAACTTGGCCCCATACATCCAACTGACCCTGTCCATGTAGAATGGGGGTCCAGCGAACATGGCTCTCATTGTAACTTATGGCAAAAGGGACCAGCAGGACCGGAGAGACCATTAGAATTTAGCTCTCACTCCTTTAATGATACTGAGAGCAGATATTCAGACCTAGAGAAGGGTTTACTGTCCCTGGTGCGAGCATTGCAACGAGCAGAGCAGATAAGGAGAGAACAGAGCGTGATTGTTCGGGGCCCTTTTCGTCTCCTAGATGCGGTCCGTAAAGGGACAGCACCACCAGCCGGCATTGCCCAGAAACCCACAGTTCGAAAGTGGTATGCTTATTTAGAAGGCATTAATGATATCATGCCAATCTCTGAAGGTAGTATCAAAGTATCCAAGCTCCAGAAGGATATAGATGGTGCCCTATTGTTCCAATCCCCACCAAACAGACCATCTCCAATCCAAGAAGCACCTCCTCTGAAAGAAGGCAGTGATCTTACAGGAGTGTGGTTTACTGATGCGTCATCTCACCGTGAGAACAATAAGTGGAAATACAAGGCCGTAGCACTGGAAGTAGCAACGGGGGAAAGAGCAATTGAAACAGGAGAAGGTAGCGCACAAGTAGGGGAACTCAGAGCCGTCCTACTAGCTGCACAACGTGGGGCTACTTACATTTACACTGACTCATATGCTGTTTTTAAAGGAGCCACTGAATGGATTGGACACTGGGCAGCCAATGATTGGCAGGTGAATAGAGTCCCAATCTGGGAGACAGAGAGTTGGAAGCAACTGTTGGAAATGGGAGGACAGAGAACATTGCACGTTGGTTGGGTAAAAGGCCATGATCGTTCGAACTCGATCACTGCTCAATTCAACCAACAGGTAGATAGCCTCACGCGGTTGCAGCAAATTGACATTGTAGATGATGGTCGGGAATGGGAACGCTTACTCGAATGGTTACATATTAAGCGTGGCCATACAGGCCGTGCTGATCTGTATCAGGAAGGTCTAGCCCGGGGGTGGCCTGTGTCGGTTAAGCTGTGTGAACAAGTAGTAACCGCCTGTTCACAATGTCGCCTACGACTCAATAAAGATCATCCGAGTAAGGCGCCTCCTTTACACATTCGGGACAAGAAAACATTGTGGCATTCATGGCAAATTGATTATATTGGGCCCTTGAGATCATCAGGTGAGAAAAGATACGTCCTAGTCGGAGTGGAGATTATCTCTGGCCTCGCTATGGCCACCAGCTTCAAATCAGCTACCGGGAACAACACAGTGAAAGGCCTAAAAGGGTGGTTCAGCACACTTCCCCTTCCTGAGGAAATCCAAAGTGATAACGGTTCACACTTTACCGCTACAGTGGTACAAGATTGGGCCAAAGAAGAAGGGATTCGATGGGTATTTCATACTCCCTATTATCCTCAGGCTAATGGCATTGTTGAACGCACCAATGGATTGGTTAAGCGTTTTGCAAAAACTCATGAACCTGGTTGGCATTTGCCATTGGATGATGCCATCTATCAATTAAATAACAGATGGAGTGGAGATGGCTGTCCTAAAATGAAAGCTTTCTGTGTATCTGCTGATATCATCACTCCAAAAGTTCCCAATGAACCACGAAAATACCTGGGACAATTTCACCCTGGGCAACCTGTGTTAGTGAAAATGCCTCAAATTGGCACAGTACCAATGGTGTTAGCTACTCCCAAAAACCCCCATGCACGGGAAGCCAAAGACTGTTCAGGGAAGATACACCGGATCAGCACCCGGTGGATCTCGCCCTCTTTTTAACCCCGTCGGTCAAATGAGACCGAGCAGATTTTCTTTTCCTTTGTGTCTTACAGGAACCTCGGAAGAACTGTACGTGGACAGACGCATTGGCCTACGCTAACCTCGAGTGTCTCCAGGGAATCCTGACATTGATCCTGGCAATAATATTATTTTTGTTATGTATGGCCATCTGGAGGCCTAAATTTTAGAATGACGAATTGGCAGATGGAATTGATGCTATTCAGTTTTATCTTTTTACTCCCTGTTGTTTGTAGTCAAAGAGACCCAGAATGGCCGTGGTCTCAAGCTTATGTAAAACACAATGCGATGGCAGGAACAGGAAAAGGAAAATTGAGCCTGGCCACTGTAGTCCTACATGAAAATGAGGTGTTTTCAAAACATGAGATAGATCAAAGCATAGATAAAGTCGAACCTGACTCAACTCCACAGACTAGTCTGGTTCCACTGCCACTATCTGAAACCCCCGATAATGACACCTTATTGAGCGGACTTAAGAATCTGCCCCTTGATGATGAGCTTTGGGATAATGCACTGTCACGATACACTGCAAGCACTGAGACACTAGAAAACATGAGGGATTTAAATCTCTCCACTCTGGTTATACAAGGAAGTGAAGTATATTCCAGAGATAAATGGA
Organism: Larus michahellis; assembly: GCF_964199755.1. Lineage (NCBI taxonomy): Eukaryota > Metazoa > Chordata > Aves > Charadriiformes > Laridae > Larus > Larus michahellis. The sequence continues at coordinate 157,297 of NW_027436042.1, read as the reverse complement.
GTTGGAAAGACTCACTCCAAATGGCTAAGCTTGAAGCCGTCCCAGGAAAGAAAATACAAATTAGCTGCCGAGTAATCAATGGGTCTGCTCACCATAGACCAACTGTAATTGAAACCATCCATGTAGACTCTACTAAACCGGACAAATATAACACTGATTGATTGTTACAAAATTATAGAGCCAAACTCAGATTGCTGGCACAACTTCACCTTTATCAAACCTATCATAGTATATTGTATTTGGGGCTACAGGGGCACGGAATTGTTATTTGAATTTATGATTGACTCAAATACATCTGAACCTGTTGAAATGAACCCAAAACCTACACCCCCACAAACTTTCAAGGGTGTAGCTACTCAGCCCTCCATTAGTCTAACTCCTTACACCTTTAACATTGGCCCTTATGCCATTAAACACACAGGTCAACAACAAATACCGTTTAACCCAACATATTCCCTCAAACGAGTAGAATTGTCAATGCAGATTAATATCTCTGCGATCAAACCCACCTGCTCACCATTCCTGAGTACATCTTATGCAGGATGGTCAGCATGGTTAGGCCGGCGAACTGTTGACACCTCACAACGACTGAAGAGAGAGGTGACTGGTATCTTAGGAACAGGACTGGGAGTCTTAAATAGTACAGATGCTGAGATACTTGCAAACAAACTAGTCACAACTACTAGTGATCTAGACAAATTAAAACATCCTCTACAGTCCTCTCTATCAGCATTGGGAAATCACCAATGGCTTTTATCGAATATATTGCCTCAGTGGGAGGAAACAGGTGAAAAAGACCATCAGCTGATCACAAATGCACTTGGTACAACCCCAAACAATGTTTCCTTGGCCCTTAGTTGTATCCAAGCCCAACTGTGGATGCAATCTATGACAGCCGCAATTATAAGGGAAGGTGAAGAAGGCACCTTGCCCACTGAAATTCGAAAAGTAATATGGGATAATGCAATTGAGTTTGAGAGAAAATTTCAGTCCTGGTGGTATCTGGTTAATTTCACCTATGATCCCACTGAGAGCAAAGCCACAGCTTTTGTCTTAACGATACGCAATGCCTCAGTATACACCATATACCCAATCATCGCACTGGGGTTGAATCACCATGGAGCTATACTCCATCCGGTAGAGCATAGAGTGTGGGCACAACAAAACGAGAATAAATGGCAAACTGTTGATGTTGAAGCATGCATTTCACGAGATCAACAAGGATTCATTTGTGAGAGTAATACTCTCAAGGCACAAGACATTTGTCTTGACACCAACCAGAATGTTTGTCATTTTGAGATACAACCTGATGAAACCCCAGAAACTGTGCTTGTATATATTGGGAAAGGGTGTGTTTGCATGAGGTCTCCCTGTACTTTTGTATTCGTAGATGACATAGCAGTAGATATAAGTAATAACTCAAATCTTTGTGTTTGTAACTTTACTAACATCATTGGATGTGACTTCAGTTATTCAGCTCCTGTTACGTCTTTTCAATTGCTACAATCTAATTACACATTGATTCGAGATTTGCTGCCTACCCCTATCGGAATGAATCTCTCACTAGTGAGGAAGTTGCTACAACACGATGAATTGAAGCGATTGTTGAAAGAGGCCCAAGAAAATGGACAAAGAACTCTGATTACTGTCCATCATGATGTTGAAGAAATACACCATGTACTGGAAAGGGTCAAGAGAGACGGTGGACATGAATGGTGGGACACCCTCTTTGGATGGTCACCGACAGCTACAGGACTTTTTAACAAGATGCTCCATCCTGTTGTTGTTCTACTAGTACTCACTGTATTGTGCTTTGCTTTGACAATTGTTTTGCATGTTAGACTTTGGATTATGATGAAACGCTTAACTCGCTTAATCACCCCGCAAGAAGTATTTGCACTTGATATCCCTCGCCATAAGAGGACATGTGATATTCCCCATCAGTATTGATTATCGTGGAGCTTGAGTGACTGTAGTCACGGGGTGGATTATGTGGAATAATTACTAAATTGGCCAAGAATACAAAAATACAGCATTGTTCACACATTAAGGAAAGTCATAAAATCAAGAGGCTTCTGAGGTAGAATACAGCCACAGCTAGCACACGAAGAATGCAACATCTGTGATTCCCTGCGCGAGGTTGTTTGCGAAACTACACGAGGGATGGAACGGAACACGCTTGTTCCGTGGCCTTCCCTTGTGACGAATAGCAGATATGGGGACGAGATGGTACTACGGAACTGATAAGCGGCCTACACGCTACCCAAGCCAACCTTTCGTCAAATGTTGATGAAATGCTGTCCTTTTGTGCGAACTTTGCTCACCACAATGTACCAAAACACACCTCCATCCCGGAGGCTATCCGCCCCCGAGGTGTGAACACTCCTCCTTGAATACATTAATCATAATAAAAGTATGTATGACTAAAGTCACTCAAACTCCACTTTGAAGATAAAAAAATAATATAAAAATAGCCCAAGAGAGAGGGGATGTCAGGGAAGACACCATCGCGAAGAATTCCACCGCTGATTTCCGGGATCAGTCGACGGGCTGAGCCTTTCTTCCCCCCCATAGGGACGCCTTTGGGTAAGACTTCGATTACACCGAGCGCTTTCTCGGGGACTTAGAAATTTCTCTAGAGAATCTCTACCCTACGTTTATAGCCAGGCTGTATCGTTTATAATTTTGTCGCGCATTTGTATACTTAGCAATATCTTTATTTGCACGTGCTTTGCAGACAGTGTATTTATCACCGGCAATCCTAAAGAACCTGTATATCTGTTGTTTAAATAAACTGCACTGTTTAAGTAGCTAGTCGTTCCGCTTTCTCACTGAACGCGACCAAAACTACAGAGAGGCCGTGCTAGTTCAGGAGCACGACTAGACTGAAGGTGCAGTCCACTATTAGTGTATCCAAATCGTAGTAGTTTAATACATATTAAACGCGATTGGACTGATAGTGCTGAATTGGGCATCACTCAGAATTTAAACCTAGCCGCACCTAGCCTCCCACCTCGGTGAGGAGTGTTAGAACGCAAGGGGGTTCATCTTCTGCCAAAACCGCTTGGCCCCGTTTCACGCAACAGAATTTGGCGTAGTCGGCAGGATTGCCATGGATAAACTGCTGCAAAAATATGATTGTGCCCCTTCCCAGGCTGGGAAGGAGTGGGCCCAAAAATTTTGGAAGGATGAAGAGAAAGTGGTGGAACGTATTGAAGAGTGTCGGGTTTCACAGAAGCTCAGAGCGGGGAAAGGCAAGGGTGTGATTTGTGCTGCGTTAGGCGCCTGTTTATCTTGTGCACAACAAGAAGCTAGAGAAACCCCTGCTCCTAATCTGATTTCAGCTGTAGAATATGCAACCCTGAAATCGGAGAATGAGGTGCTGAAGTCATCATTAGCCTTGCAAAAGGAGACAGGAGAAAAATTAAGAACTCACGTCGATAAGCTTGTGAGTGAGAATGAATGTTTAGGAAACCAGAATGCTCAACTTAAAATATTATTAGAAAGGGTGACTGGGCTCTTAGATAAAATGCAGCCCTCGACCCAGGTCCAACAGATTCGTAAGTTAATGTGTTATCCAAATTCCGGAACCCAGACCGGAGATTTTTTGTCTAATAGCGAGGATGACGAAGAAGATGAGGAGGAAAGGACTTTTACTTTGAAATCCCAAGTTTTTCCTTTACGTCCTCTGGTTAAAACTGAAGCTGCGGTTGATGACGATGATGAAATTCACACCACTGTGCGTACCGTTCCACGGACACCAACCGAGTTAACAAAAATAAGGGAGAAATATTCGAGGCGACCAGAAGAGTCAGCTGTTGAGTACGTGTGGCGAGTTTCTTCTGAAGGGGGGGACAGAATTATGCTGAGTGAGGAAGAAGCAGGAGACTCTTGGGGACCAGGAGTGTTTTTAACCACTATGCCTGGGGATCATAATTATTCCCTAACTGCTCGAGCAGCCTATTGGGCAGGGGGTATGGATCCGCGAGAGAGGGGGGAGCCGTTAGAGATTAGAGCTACAGGCTACTCTGATCTGTTTGCGGCTGTACGGAAAGCAGCTTGTCTGCAAGCCATGTATGACAGAGAGGAATTTCGGAAATCCCCAATGTCAGCCCCTATCGACCCCGATCGATTAGCCCCTCTCATCCGTGGTCTTCCCGATTGCCTGAAACCGTTCCTTGTTCGTACTCAAGATCGTATACGAGAGGCTCGGGGTGCTCATAGGCGGGGCCGTCGTCACTACATGCCCACCTGGAATGAATATGTACAGGAAATAGATCAATATGGGCGCCGAATGGGCTGGGCCAGCCTAACTAGTGAGAAATCCTCCGAACACCCCCGAAAGGTTCGCCAAGTCCGAACTCACACTAAAAACCCTAAATCGGAGGAAAGGTTTAAGCCTGATAAGGACCGGAATGAGTTGTGGCGTAAAGCCCTACAATTAGGGGTGCCCCGACAATTCTTGCACGGTGTCCCTACGGGAGACCTCCGTACACTAGTCCAATCTCTAACTAGAAAGAATAATGTGGCTGGGGAGAAAAGTCTAACCAGAGAATCCCCAAGTCGTGAGAAAATTGTGCCTTCTGCACCGGAACGTAACTTGATTGATTTGACAGAGTCCCAGCCAAAAAACTCCTATCCCCGGGGAGGGCAGTGAGCCACCCTGTCCGGCAGGTACTAGCAATTCAATGGCTCTCTCATAAAGACTCCGAACCCGTTATTATCATTCCTGTTGGACCCCGGAAGATATTGGTAAATTTTATTATTGATACTGGAGCCCAAATGTCTGCAATCACTAACGAAACAGCACAACTTCTAGGTATAAATCCCACCCGACGCAGAGTCAACTTCACAGGAATTGATGGTGTGGTAAAAACATGCCCCACTGCAAAAATTAACCTCTGGTTGCCGGGAGAGCAGCGAATGACTAGGGCAGAAGTGTTAGTGGGTGCCTCACATTCTAACCTCCTAGGATTTGACGTGCTGCGTGGGCGAATGTGGAAATTCCCGGATGGAACTGCGTGGAGTTTTGCAGGACGCAAAAAAGGATTAGACACAGTTAAACTGGGCCTATTAGAAACATCTATACCTTTGCCTCCCTCTAAAATTACCAACGTCCGACAGTACCCACTGCCTGCAGCTGCACTTGCAGGAGCAGACGGGGTGGTATCAGATTTAGAAAAAAGAAACATCATTAAGAGGACTCACTCGCCTTATAATTCACCGGTGTGGCCAGTAAAGAAACCAACCGGGCAATGGCGTTTCACAGTAGATTACCGAAAGTTAAACGCCAACACTGCACCCCTGACCGCTGCGGTTCCGAGTATCGCGGAAATTGTGACAATGATAAAAGGAGCTGCCCATCCTTGGATGGCTGCCTTAGATGTAAAAGACATGTTTTTTATGATTCCCCTCCTTGAGCAAGACAAAGCGCAGTTTGCATTCACGTGGAAAGGAGTCCAATATACCTTTAACCGACTTCCACAAGGATACAAACATTCCCCCACCATTGCTCATAATGCTTTAGCTAAAGCGCTATCAGAGATTCCTGTTTCACAGGGATGTACAGTATACCAATATATTGACGACATCTTAATAGGGGGGGAGAGAGCCAAGAAAGTGTACAAGACATGATGCAAAACATCCGAAAAACATTATCAGATTTGGGATTGGAAATTCCAGACTCAAAATGTCAGGGACCTGCACAGGAAGTTAAATTCCTGGGGGTCTGGTAGATTAAGGGAGCTGCTTCTGTCCCTCAGGATACCCTGAAAAAAATAGAACATGGACAGAATCCTTCCAGCACGAAGGAGTTACAGCAAGTTCTGGGAACTTTAAGTTATTGGCGTAAACACATCCCTGGCTTTTCCATCATTGCTCGCCCCCTTTATTGTTTGCTCAAAAAAGGTAAATCCTGGGAGTGGACTGAACAACATACTAATGCACTGGAATTGCTAATAAAAGAGCTAAGGTTATTCCAACAACTTGGCCCCATACATCCAACTGACCCTGTCCATGTAGAATGGGGGTCCAGCGAACATGGTTCTCATTGTAACTTATGGCAAAAGGGACCAGCAGGACCGGAGAGACCATTAGAATTTAGCTCTCACTCCTTTAATGATACTGAGAGCAGATATTCAGACCTAGAGAAGGGTTTACTGTCCCTGGTGCGAGCATTGCAACGAGCAGAGCAGATAAGGAGAGAACAGAGCGTGATTGTTCGGGGCCCTTTTCGTCTCCTAGATGTGGTCCGTAAAGGGACAGCACCACCAGCCGGCATTGCCCAGAAACCCACAGTTCGAAAGTGGTATGCTTATTTAGAAGGCATTAATGATATCATGCCAATCTCTGAAGGTAGTATCAAAGTATCCAAGCTCCAGAAGGATATAGATGGTGCCCTATTGTTCCAATCCCCACCAAACAGACCATCTCCAATCCAAGAAGCACCTCCTCTGAAAGAAGGCAGTGATCTTACAGGAGTGTGGTTTACTGATGCGTCATCTCACCGTGAGAACAATAAGTGGAAATACAAGGCCGTAGCACTGGAAGTAGCAACGGGGGAAAGAGCAATTGAAACAGGAGAAGGTAGCGCACAAGTAGGGGAACTCAGAGCCGTCCTACTAGCTGCACAACGTGGGGCTACTTACATTTACACTGACTCATATGCTGTTTTTAAAGGAGCCACTGAATGGATTGGACACTGGGCAGCCAATGATTGGCAGGTGAATAGAGTCCCAATCTGGGAGACAGAGAGTTGGAAGCAACTGTTGGAAATGGGAGGACAGAGAACATTGCACATCGGTTGGGTAAAAGGCCATGATCGTTCGAACTCGATCACTGCTCAATTCAACCAACAGGTAGATAGCCTCACGCGGTTGCAGCAAATTGACATTGTAGATGATGGTCGGGAATGGGAACGCTTACTCGAATGGTTACATATTAAGCGTGGCCATACAGGCCGTGCTGATCTGTATCAGGAAGGTCTAGCCCGGGGGTGGCCTGTGTCGGTTAAGCTGTGTGAACAAGTAGTAACCGCCTGTTCACAATGTCGCCTACGACTCAATAAAGATCATCCGAGTAAGGCGCCTCCTTTACACATTCGGGACAAGAAAACATTGTGGCATTCATGGCAAATTGATTATATTGGGCCCTTGAGATCATCAGGTGAGAAAAGATACGTCCTAGTCGGAGTGGAGATTATCTCTGGCCTCGCTATGGCCACCAGCTTCAAATCAGCTACCGGGAACAACACAGTGAAAGGCCTAAAAGGGTGGTTCAGCACACTTCCCCTTCCTGAGGAAATCCAAAGTGATAACGGTTCACACTTTACCGCTACAGTGGTACAAGATTGGGCCAAAGAAGAAGGGATTCGATGGGTATTTCATACTCCCTATTATCCTCAGGCTAATGGCATTGTTGAACGCACCAATGGATTGGTTAAGCGTTTTGCAAAAACTCATGAACCTGGTTGGCATTTGCGATTGGATGATGCCATCTATCAATTAAATAACAGATGGAGTGGAGATGGCTGTCCTAAAATGAAAGCTTTCTGTGTATCTGCTGATATCATCACTCCAAAAGTTCCCAATGAACCACGAAAATACCTGGGACAATTTCACCCTGGGCAACCTGTGTTAGTGAAAATGCCTCAAATTGGCACAGTACCAATGGTGTTAGCTACTCCCAAAAACCCCCATGCACGGGAAGCCAAAGACTGTTCAGGGAAGATACACCGGATCAGCACCCGGTGGATCTCGCCCTCTTTTTAACCCCGTCGGTCAAATGAGACCGAGCAGATTTTCTTTTCCTTTGTGTCTTACAGGAACCTCGGAAGAACTGTACGTGGACAGACGCATTGGCCTACGCTAACCTCGAGTGTCTCCAGGGAATCCTGACATTGATCCTGGCAATAATATTATTTTTGTTATGTATGGCCATCTGGAGGCCTAAATTTTAGAATGACGAATTGGCAGATGGAATTGATGCTATTCAGTTTTATCTTTTTACTCCCTGTTGTTTGTAGTCAAAGAGACCCAGAATGGCCGTGGTCTCAAGCTTATGTAAAACACAATGCGATGGCAGGAACAGGAAAAGGAAAATTGAGCCTGGCCACTGTAGTCCTACATGAAAATGAGGTGTTTTCAAAACATGAGATAGATCAAAGCATAGATAAAGTCGAACCTGACTCAACTCCACAGACTAGTCTGGTTCCACTGCCACTATCTGAAACCCCCGATAATGACACCTTATTGAGCGGACTTAAGAATCTGCCCCTTGATGATGAGCTTTGGGATAATGCACTGTCACGATACACTGCAAGCACTGAGACACTAGAAAACATGAGGGATTTAAATCTCTCCACTCTGGTCATACAAGGAAGTGAAGTATATTCCAGAGATAAATGGAGTTGGAAAGACTCACTCCAAATGGCTAAGCTTGAAGCCGTCCCAGGAAAGAAAATACAAATTAGCTGCCGAGTAATCAATGGGTCTGCTCACCATAGACCAACTGTAATTGAAACCATCCATGTAGACTCTACTAAACCGGACAAATATAACACTGATTGATTGTTACAAAATTATAGAGCCAAACTCAGATTGCTGGCACAACTTCACCTTTATCAAACCTATCATAGTATATTGTATTTGGGGCTACAGGGGCACGGAATTGTTATTTGAATTTATGATTGACTCAAATACATCTGAACCTGTTGAAATGAACCCAAAACCTACACCCCCACAAACTTTCAAGGGTGTAGCTACTCAGCCCTCCATTAGTCTAACTCCTTACACCTTTAACATTGGCCCTTATGCCATTAAACACACAGGTCAACAACAAATACCGTTTAACCCAACATATTCCCTCAAACGAGTAGAATTGTCAATGCAGATTAATATCTCTGCGATCAAACCCACCTGCTCACCATTCCTGAGTACATCTTATGCAGGATGGTCAGCATGGTTAGGCCGGCGAACTGTTGACACCTCACAACGACTGAAGAGAGAGGTGACTGGTATCTTAGGAACAGGACTGGGAGTCTTAAATAGTATAGATGCTGAGATACTTGCAAACAAACTAGTCACAACTACTAGTGATCTAGACAAATTAAAACATCCTCTACAGTCCTCTCTATCAGCATTGGGAAATCACCAATGGCTTTTATCGAATATATTGCCTCAGTGGGAGGAAACAGGTGAAAAAGACCATCAGCTGATCACAAATGCACTTGGTACAACCCCAAACAATGTTTCCTTGGCCCTTAGTTGTATCCAAGCCCAACTGTGGATGCAATCTATGACAGCCGCAATTATAAGGGAAGGTGAAGAAGGCACCTTGCCCACTGAAATTCGAAAAGTAATATGGGATAATGCAATTGAGTTTGAGAGAAAATTTCAGTCCTGGTGGTATCTGGTTAATTTCACCTATGATCCCACTGAGAGCAAAGCCACAGCTTTTGTCTTAACGATACGCAATGCCTCAGTATACACCATATACCCAATCATCGCACTGGGGTTGAATCACCATGGAGCTATACTCCATCCGGTAGAGCATAGAGTGTGGGCACAACAAAACGAGAATAAATGGCAAACTGTTGATGTTGAAGCATGCATTTCACGAGATCAACAAGGATTCATTTGTGAGAGTAATACTCTCAAGGCACAAGACATTTGTCTTGACACCAACCAGAATGTTTGTCATTTTGAGATACAACCTGATGAAACCCCAGAAACTGTGCTTGTATATATTGGGAAAGGGTGTGTTTGCATGAGGTCTCCCTGTACTTTTGTATTCGTAGATGACATAGCAGTAGATATAAGTAATAACTCAAATCTTTGTGTTTGTAACTTTACTAACATCATTGGATGTGACTTCAGTTATTCAGCTCCTGTTACGTCTTTTCAATTGCTACAATCTAATTACACATTGATTCGAGATTTGCTGCCTACCCCTATCGGAATGAATCTCTCACTAGTGAGGAAGTTGCTACAACACGATGAATTGAAGCGATTGTTGAAAGAGGCCCAAGAAAATGGACAAAGAACTCTGATTACTGTCCATCATGATGTTGAAGAAATACACCATGTACTGGAAAGGGTCAAGAGAGACGGTGGACATGAATGGTGGGACACCCTCTTTGGATGGTCACCGACAGCTACAGGACTTTTTAACAAGATGCTCCATCCTGTTGTTGTTCTACTAGTACTCACTGTATTGTGCTTTGCTTTGACAATTGTTTTGCATGTTAGACTTTGGATTATGATGAAACGCTTAACTCGCTTAATCACCCCGCAAGAAGTATTTGCACTTGATATCCCTCGCCATAAGAGGACATGTGATATTCCCCATCAGTATTGATTATCGTGGAGCTTGAGTGACTGTAGTCACGGGGTGGATTATGTGGAATAATTACTAAATTGGCCAAGAATACAAAAATACAGCATTGTTCACACATTAAGGAAAGTCATAAAATCAAGAGGCTTCTGAGGTAGAATACAGCCACAGCTAGCACACGAAGAATGCAACATCTGTGATTCCCTGCGCGAGGTTGTTTGCGAAACTACACGAGGGATGGAACGGAACACGCTTGTTCCGTGGCCTTCCCTTGTGACGAATAGCAGATATGGGGACGAGATGGTACTACGGAACTGATAAGCGGCCTACACGCTACCCGAGCCAACCTTTCGTCAAATGTTGATGAAATGCTGTCCTTTTGTGCGAACTTTGCTCACCACAATGTACCAAAACACACCTCCATCCCGGAGGCTATCCGCCCCCGAGGTGTGAACACTCCTCCTTGAATACATTAATCATAATAAAAGTATGTATGACTAAAGTCACTCAAACTCCACTTTGAAGATAAAAAAATAATATAAAAATAGCCCAAGAGAGAGGGGATGTCAGGGAAGACACCATCGCGAAGAATTCCACCGCTGATTTCCGGGATCAGTCGACGGGCTGAGCCTTTCTTCCCCCCCATAGGGACGCCTTTGGGTAAGACTTCGATTACACCGAGCGCTTTCTCGGGGACTTAGAAATTTCTCTAGAGAATCTCTACCCTACGTTTATAGCCAGGCTGTATCGTTTATAATTTTGTCGCGCGTTTGTATACTTAGCAATATCTTTATTTGCACGTGCTTTGCAGACAGTGTATTTATCACCGGCAATCCTAAAGAACCTGTATATCTGTTGTTTAAATAAACTGCACTGTTTAAGTAGCTAGTCGTTCCGCTTTCTCACTGAACGCGACCAAAACTACAGAGAGGCCGTGCTAGTTCAGGAGCACGACTAGACTGAAGGTGCAGTCCACTATTAGTGTATCCAAATCGTAGTAGTTTAATACATATTAAACGCGATTGGACTGATAGTGCTGAATTGGGCATCACTCAGAATTTAAACCTAGCCGCACCTAGCCTCCCACCTCGGTGAGGAGTGTTAGAACGCAAGGGGGTTTATCTTCTGCCAAAACCGCTTGGCCCCGTTTCACGCAACAGAATTTGGCGTAGTCGGCAGGATTGCCATGGATAAACTGCTGCAAAAATATGATTGTGCCCCTTCCCAGGCTGGGAAGGAGTGGGCCCAAAAATTTTGGAAGGATGAAGAGAAAGTGGTGGAACGTATTGAAGAGTGTCGGGTTTCACAGAAGCTCAGAGCGGGGAAAGGCAAGGGTGTGATTTGTGCTGTGTTAGGCGCCTGTTTATCTTGTGCACAACAAGAAGCTAGAGAAACCCCTGCTCCTAATCTGATTTCAGCTGTAGAATATGCAACCCTGAAATCGGAGAATGAGGTGCTGAAGTCATCATTAGCCTTGCAAAAGGAGACAGGAGAAAAATTAAGAACTCACGTCGATAAGCTTGTGAGTGAGAATGAATGTTTAGGAAACCAGAATGCTCAACTTAAAATATTATTAGAAAGGGTGACTGGGCTCTTAGATAAAATGCAGCCCTCGACCCAGGTCCAACAGATTCGTAAGTTAATGTGTTATCCAAATTCCGGAACCCAGACCGGAGATTTTTTGTCTAATAGTGAGGATGACGAAGAAGATGAGGAGGAAAGGACTTTTACTTTGAAATCCCAAGTTTTTCCTTTACGTCCTCTGGTTAAAACTGAAGCTGCGGTTGATGACGATGATGAAATTCACACCACTGTGCGTACCGTTCCACGGACACCAACCGAGTTAACAAAAATAAGGGAGAAATATTCGAGGCGACCAGAAGAGTCAGCTGTTGAGTACGTGTGGCGAGTTTCTTCTGAAGGGGGGGACAGAATTATGCTGAGTGAGGAAGAAGCAGGAGACTCTTGGGGACCAGGAGTGTTTTTAACCACTATGCCTGGGGATCATAATTATTCCCTAACTGCTCGAGCAGCCTATTGGGCAGGGGGTATGGATCCGCGAGAGAGGGGGGAGCCGTTAGAGATTAGAGCTACAGGCTACTCTGATCTGTTTGCGGCTGTACGGAAAGCAGCTTGTCTGCAAGCCATGTATGACAGAGAGGAATTTCGGAAATCCCCAATGTCAGCCCCTATCGACCCCGATCGATTAGCCCCTCTCATCCGTGGTCTTCCCGATTGCCTGAAACCGTTCCTTGTTCGTACTCAAGATCGTATACGAGAGGCTCGGGGTGCTCATAGGCGGGGCCGTCGTCACTACATGCCCACCTGGAATGAATATGTACAGGAAATAGATCAATATGGGCGCCGAATGGGCTGGGCCAGCCTAACTAGTGAGAAATCCTCCGAACACCCCCGAAAGGTTCGCCAAGTCCGAACTCACACTAAAAACCCTAAATCGGAGGAAAGGTTTAAGCCTGATAAGGACCGGAATGAGTTGTGGCGTAAAGCCCTACAATTAGGGGTGCCCCGACAATTCTTGCACGGTGTCCCTACGGGAGACCTCCGTACACTAGTCCAATCTCTAACTAGAAAGAATAATGTGGCTGGGGAGAAAAGTCTAACCAGAGAATCCCCAAGTCGTGAGAAAATTGTGCCTTCTGCACCGGAACGTAACTTGATTGATTTGACAGAGTCCCAGCCAAAAAACTCCTATCCCCGGGGAGGGCAGTGAGCCACCCTGTCCGGCAGGTACTAGCAATTCAATGGCTCTCTCATAAAGACTCCGAACCCGTTATTATCATTCCTGTTGGACCCCGGAAGATATTGGTAAATTTTATTATTGATACTGGAGCCCAAATGTCTGCAATCACTAACGAAACAGCACAACTTCTAGGTATAAATCCCACCCGACGCAGAGTCAACTTCACAGGAATTGATGGTGTGGTAAAAACATGCCCCACTGCAAAAATTAACCTCTGGTTGCCGGGAGAGCAGCGAATGACTAGGGCAGAAGTGTTAGTGGGTGCCTCACATTCTAACCTCCTAGGATTTGACGTGCTGCGTGGGCGAATGTGGAAATTCCCGGATGGAACTGTGTGGAGTTTTGCAGGACGCAAAAAAGGATTAGACACAGTTAAACTGGGCCTATTAGAAACATCTATACCTTTGCCTCCCTCTAAAATTACCAACGTCCGACAGTACCCACTGCCTGCAGCTGCACTTGCAGGAGCAGACGGGGTGGTATCAGATTTAGAAAAAAGAAACATCATTAAGAGGACTCACTCGCCTTATAATTCACCGGTGTGGCCAGTAAAGAAACCAACCGGGCAATGGCGTTTCACAGTAGATTACCGAAAGTTAAACGCCAACGCTGCACCCCTGACCGCTGCGGTTCCGAGTATCGCGGAAATTGTGACAATGATAAAAGGAGCTGCCCATCCTTGGATGGCTGCCTTAGATGTAAAAGACATGTTTTTTATGATTCCCCTCCTTGAGCAAGACAAAGCGCAGTTTGCATTCACGTGGAAAGGAGTCCAATATACCTTTAACCGACTTCCACAAGGATACAAACATTCCCCCACCATTGCTCATAATGCTTTAGCTAAAGCGCTATCAGAGATTCCTGTTTCACAGGGATGTACAGTATACCAATATATTGACGACATCTTAATAGGGGGGGAGAGAGCCAAGAAAGTGTACAAGACATGATGCAAAACATCCGAAAAACATTATCAGATTTGGGATTGGAAATTCCAGACTCAAAATGTCAGGGACCTGCACAGGAAGTTAAATTCCTGGGGGTCTGGTGGATTAAGGGAGCTGCTTCTGTCCCTCAGGATACCCTGAAAAAAATAGAACATGGACAGAATCCTTCCAGCACGAAGGAGTTACAGCAAGTTCTGGGAACTTTAAGTTATTGGCGTAAACACATCCCTGGCTTTTCCATCATTGCTCGCCCCCTTTATTGTTTGCTCAAAAAAGGTAAATCCTGGGAGTGGACTGAACAACATACTAATGCACTGGAATTGCTAATAAAAGAGCTAAGGTTATTCCAACAACTTGGCCCCATACATCCAACTGACCCTGTCCATGTAGAATGGGGGTCCAGCGAACATGGTTCTCATTGTAACTTATGGCAAAAGGGACCAGCAGGACCGGAGAGACCATTAGAATTTAGCTCTCACTCCTTTAATGATACTGAGAGCAGATATTCAGACCTAGAGAAGGGTTTACTGTCCCTGGTGCGAGCATTGCAACGAGCAGAGCAGATAAGGAGAGAACAGAGCGTGATTGTTCGGGGCCCTTTTCGTCTCCTAGATGCGGTCCGTAAAGGGACAGCACCACCAGCCGGCATTGCCCAGAAACCCACAGTTCGAAAGTGGTATGCTTATTTAGAAGGCATTAATGATATCATGCCAATCTCTGAAGGTAGTATCAAAGTATCCAAGCTCCAGAAGGATATAGATGGTGCCCTATTGTTCCAATCCCCACCAAACAGACCATCTCCAATCCAAGAAGCACCTCCTCTGAAAGAAGGCAGTGATCTTACAGGAGTGTGGTTTACTGATGCGTCATCTCACCGTGAGAACAATAAGTGGAAATACAAGGCCGTAGCACTGGAAGTAGCAACGGGGGAAAGAGCAATTGAAACAGGAGAAGGTAGCGCACAAGTAGGGGAACTCAGAGCCGTCCTACTAGCTGCACAACGTGGGGCTACTTACATTTACACTGACTCATATGCTGTTTTTAAAGGAGCCACTGAATGGATTGGACACTGGGCAGCCAATGATTGGCAGGTGAATAGAGTCCCAATCTGGGAGACAGAGAGTTGGAAGCAACTGTTGGAAATGGGAGGACAGAGAACATTGCACGTTGGTTGGGTAAAAGGCCATGATCGTTCGAACTCGATCACTGCTCAATTCAACCAACAGGTAGATAGCCTCACGCGGTTGCAGCAAATTGACATTGTAGATGATGGTCGGGAATGGGAACGCTTACTCGAATGGTTACATATTAAGCGTGGCCATACAGGCCGTGCTGATCTGTATCAGGAAGGTCTAGCCCGGGGGTGGCCTGTGTCGGTTAAGCTGTGTGAACAAGTAGTAACCGCCTGTTCACAATGTCGCCTACGACTCAATAAAGATCATCCGAGTAAGGCGCCTCCTTTACACATTCGGGACAAGAAAACATTGTGGCATTCATGGCAAATTGATTATATTGGGCCCTTGAGATCATCAGGTGAGAAAAGATACGTCCTAGTCGGAGTGGAGATTATCTCTGGCCTCGCTATGGCCACCAGCTTCAAATCAGCTACCGGGAACAACACAGTGAAAGGCCTAAAAGGGTGGTTCAGCACACTTCCCCTTCCTGAGGAAATCCAAAGTGATAACGGTTCACACTTTACCGCTACAGTGGTACAAGATTGGGCCAAAGAAGAAGGGATTCGATGGGTATTTCATACTCCCTATTATCCTCAGGCTAATGGCATTGTTGAACGCACCAATGGATTGGTTAAGCGTTTTGCAAAAACTCATGAACCTGGTTGGCATTTGCCATTGGATGATGCCATCTATCAATTAAATAACAGATGGAGTGGAGATGGCTGTCCTAAAATGAAAGCTTTCTGTGTATCTGCTGATATCATCACTCCAAAAGTTCCCAATGAACCACGAAAATACCTGGGACAATTTCACCCTGGGCAACCTGTGTTAGTGAAAATGCCTCAAATTGGCACAGTACCAATGGTGTTAGCTACTCCCAAAAACCCCCATGCACGGGAAGCCAAAGACTGTTCAGGGAAGATACACCGGATCAGCACCCGGTGGATCTCGCCCTCTTTTTAACCCCGTCGGTCAAATGAGACCGAGCAGATTTTCTTTTCCTTTGTGTCTTACAGGAACCTCGGAAGAACTGTACGTGGACAGACGCATTGGCCTACGCTAACCTCGAGTGTCTCCAGGGAATCCTGACATTGATCCTGGCAATAATATTATTTTTGTTATGTATGGCCATCTGGAGGCCTAAATTTTAGAATGACGAATTGGCAGATGGAATTGATGCTATTCAGTTTTATCTTTTTACTCCCTGTTGTTTGTAGTCAAAGAGACCCAGAATGGCCGTGGTCTCAAGCTTATGTAAAACACAATGCGATGGCAGGAACAGGAAAAGGAAAATTGAGCCTGGCCACTGTAGTCCTACATGAAAATGAGGTGTTTTCAAAACATGAGATAGATCAAAGCATAGATAAAGTCGAACCTGACTCAACTCCACAGACTAGTCTGGTTCCACTGCCACTATCTGAAACCCCCGATAATGACACCTTATTGAGCGGACTTAAGAATCTGCCCCTTGATGATGAGCTTTGGGATAATGCACTGTCACGATACACTGCAAGCACTGAGACACTAGAAAACATGAGGGATTTAAATCTCTCCACTCTGGTCATACAAGGAAGTGAAGTATATTCCAGAGATAAATGGAGTTGGAAAGACTCACTCCAAATGGCTAAGCTTGAAGCCGTCCCAGGAAAGAAAATACAAATTAGCTGCCGAGTAATCAATGGGTCTGCTCACCATAGACCAACTGTAATTGAAACCATCCATGTAGACTCTACTAAACCGGACAAATATAACACTGATTGATTGTTACAAAATTATAGAGCCAAACTCAGATTGCTGGCACAACTTCACCTTTATCAAACCTATCATAGTATATTGTATTTGGGGCTACAGGGGCACGGAATTGTTATTTGAATTTATGATTGACTCAAATACATCTGAACCTGTTGAAATGAACCCAAAACCTACACCCCCACAAACTTTCAAGGGTGTAGCTACTCAGCCCTCCATTAGTCTAACTCCTTACACCTTTAACATTGGCCCTTATGCCATTAAACACACAGGTCAACAACAAATACCGTTTAACCCAACATATTCCCTCAAACGAGTAGAATTGTCAATGCAGATTAATATCTCTGCGATCAAACCCACCTGCTCACCATTCCTGAGTACATCTTATGCAGGATGGTCAGCATGGTTAGGCCGGCGAACTGTTGACACCTCACAACGACTGAAGAGAGAGGTGACTGGTATCTTAGGAACAGGACTGGGAGTCTTAAATAGTACAGATGCTGAGATACTTGCAAACAAACTAGTCACAACTACTAGTGATCTAGACAAATTAAAACATCCTCTACAGTCCTCTCTATCAGCATTGGGAAATCACCAATGGCTTTTATCGAATATATTGCCTCAGTGGGAGGAAACAGGTGAAAAAGACCATCAGCTGATCACAAATGCACTTGGTACAACCCCAAACAATGTTTCCTTGGCCCTTAGTTGTATCCAAGCCCAACTGTGGATGCAATCTATGACAGCCGCAATTATAAGGGAAGGTGAAGAAGGCACCTTGCCCACTGAAATTCGAAAAGTAATATGGGATAATGCAATTGAGTTTGAGAGAAAATTTCAATCCTGGTGGTATCTGGTTAATTTCACCTATGATCCCACTGAGAGCAAAGCCACAGCTTTTGTCTTAACGATACGCAATGCCTCAGTATACACCATATACCCAATCATCGCACTGGGGTTGAATCACCATGGAGCTATACTCCATCCGGTAGAGCATAGAGTGTGGGCACAACAAAACGAGAATAAATGGCAAACTGTTGATGTTGAAGCATGCATTTCACGAGATCAACAAGGATTCATTTGTGAGAGTAATACTCTCAAGGCACAAGACATTTGTCTTGACACCAACCAGAATGTTTGTCATTTTGAGATACAACCTGATGAAACCCCAGAAACTGTGCTTGTATATATTGGGAAAGGGTGTGTTTGCATGAGGTCTCCCTGTACTTTTGTATTCGTAGATGACATAGCAGTAGATATAAGTAATAACTCAAATCTTTGTGTTTGTAACTTTACTAACATCATTGGATGTGACTTCAGTTATTCAGCTCCTGTTACGTCTTTTCAATTGCTACAATCTAATTACACATTGATTCGAGATTTGCTGCCTACCCCTATCGGAATGAATCTCTCACTAGTGAGGAAGTTGCTACAACACGATGAATTGAAGCGATTGTTGAAAGAGGCCCAAGAAAATGGACAAAGAACTCTGATTACTGTCCATCATGATGTTGAAGAAATACACCATGTACTGGAAAGGGTCAAGAGAGACGGTGGACATGAATGGTGGGACACCCTCTTTGGATGGTCACCGACAGCTACAGGACTTTTTAACAAGATGCTCCATCCTGTTGTTGTTCTACTAGTACTCACTGTATTGTGCTTTGCTTTGACAATTGTTTTGCATGTTAGACTTTGGATTATGATGAAACGCTTAACTCGCTTAATCACCCCGCAAGAAGTATTTGCACTTGATATCCCTCGCCATAAGAGGACATGTGATATTCCCCATCAGTATTGATTATCGTGGAGCTTGAGTGACTGTAGTCACGGGGTGGATTATGTGGAATAATTACTAAATTGGCCAAGAATACAAAAATACAGCATTGTTCACACATTAAGGAAAGTCATAAAATCAAGAGGCTTCTGAGGTAGAATACAGCCACAGCTAGCACACGAAGAATGCAACATCTGTGATTCCCTGCGCGAGGTTGTTTGCGAAACTACACGAGGGATGGAACGGAACACGCTTGTTCCGTGGCCTTCCCTTGTGACGAATAGCAGATATGGGGACGAGATGGTACTACGGAACTGATAAGCGGCCTACACGCTACCCGAGCCAACATTTCGTCAAATGTTGATGAAATGCTGTCCTTTTGTGCGAACTTTGCTCACCACAATGTACCAAAACACACCTCCATCCCGGAGGCTATCCGCCCCCAAGGTGTGAACA
The DNA here is from genome assembly GCF_964199755.1 of Larus michahellis. Classification (NCBI taxonomy): domain Eukaryota; kingdom Metazoa; phylum Chordata; class Aves; order Charadriiformes; family Laridae; genus Larus; species Larus michahellis. The sequence continues at coordinate 138,103 of NW_027436042.1, read as the reverse complement.
CTCCTCCTTGAATACATTAATCATAATAAAAGTATGTATGACTAAAGTCACTCAAACTCCACTTTGAAGATAAAAAAATAATATAAAAATAGCCCAAGAGAGAGGGGATGTCAGGGAAGACACCATCGCGAAGAATTCCACCGCTGATTTCCGGGATCAGTCGACGGGCTGAGCCTTTCTTCCCCCCCATAGGGACGCCTTTGGGTAAGACTTCGATTACACCGAGCGCTTTCTCGGGGACTTAGAAATTTCTCTAGAGAATCTCTACCCTACGTTTATAGCCAGGCTGTATCGTTTATAATTTTGTCGCGCGTTTGTATACTTAGCAATATCTTTATTTGCACGTGCTTTGCAGACAGTGTATTTATCACCGGCAATCCTAAAGAACCTGTATATCTGTTGTTTAAATAAACTGCACTGTTTAAGTAGCTAGTCGTTCCGCTTTCTCACTGAACGCGACCAAAACTACAGAGAGGCCGTGCTAGTTCAGGAGCACGACTAGACTGAAGGTGCAGTCCACTATTAGTGTATCCAAATCGTAGTAGTTTAATACATATTAAACGCGATTGGACTGATAGTGCTGAATTGGGCATCACTCAGAATTTAAACCTAGCCGCACCTAGCCTCCCACCTCGGTGAGGAGTGTTAGAACGCAAGGGGGTTTATCTTCTGCCAAAACCGCTTGGCCCCGTTTCACGCAACAGAATTTGGCATAGTCGGCAGGATTGCCATGGATAAACTGCTGCAAAAATATGATTGTGCCCCTTCCCAGGCTGGGAAGGAGTGGGCCCAAAAATTTTGGAAGGATGAAGAGAAAGTGGTGGAACGTATTGAAGAGTGTCGGGTTTCACAGAAGCTCAGAGCGGGGAAAGGCAAGGGTGTGATTTGTGCTGTGTTAGGCGCCTGTTTATCTTGTGCACAACAAGAAGCTAGAGAAACCCCTGCTCCTAATCTGATTTCAGCTGTAGAATATGCAACCCTGAAATCGGAGAATGAGGTGCTGAAGTCATCATTAGCCTTGCAAAAGGAGACAGGAGAAAAATTAAGAACTCACGTCGATAAGCTTGTGAGTGAGAATGAATGTTTAGGAAACCAGAATGCTCAACTTAAAATATTATTAGAAAGGGTGACTGGGCTCTTAGATAAAATGCAGCCCTCGACCCAGGTCCAACAGATTCGTAAGTTAATGTGTTATCCAAATTCCGGAACCCAGACCGGAGATTTTTTGTCTAATAGTGAGGATGACGAAGAAGATGAGGAGGAAAGGACTTTTACTTTGAAATCCCAAGTTTTTCCTTTACGTCCTCTGGTTAAAACTGAAGCTGCGGTTGATGACGATGATGAAATTCACACCACTGTGCGTACCGTTCCACGGACACCAACCGAGTTAACAAAAATAAGGGAGAAATATTCGAGGCGACCAGAAGAGTCAGCTGTTGAGTACGTGTGGCGAGTTTCTTCTGAAGGGGGGGACAGAATTATGCTGAGTGAGGAAGAAGCAGGAGACTCTTGGGGACCAGGAGTGTTTTTAACCACTATGCCTGGGGATCATAATTATTCCCTAACTGCTCGAGCAGCCTATTGGGCAGGGGGTATGGATCCGCGAGAGAGGGGGGAGCCGTTAGAGATTAGAGCTACAGGCTACTCTGATCTGTTTGCGGCTGTACGGAAAGCAGCTTGTCTGCAAGCCATGTATGACAGAGAGGAATTTCGGAAATCCCCAATGTCAGCCCCTATCGACCCCGATCGATTAGCCCCTCTCATCCGTGGTCTTCCCGATTGCCTGAAACCGTTCCTTGTTCGTACTCAAGATCGTATACGAGAGGCTCGGGGTGCTCATAGGCGGGGCCGTCGTCACTACATGCCCACCTGGAATGAATATGTACAGGAAATAGATCAATATGGGCGCCGAATGGGCTGGGCCAGCCTAACTAGTGAGAAATCCTCCGAACACCCCCGAAAGGTTCGCCAAGTCCGAACTCACACTAAAAACCCTAAATCGGAGGAAAGGTTTAAGCCTGATAAGGACTGGAATGAGTTGTGGCGTAAAGCCCTACAATTAGGGGTGCCCCGACAATTCTTGCACGGTGTCCCTACGGGAGACCTCCGTACACTAGTCCAATCTCTAACTAGAAAGAATAATGTGGCTGGGGAGAAAAGTCTAACCAGAGAATCCCCAAGTCGTGAGAAAATTGTGCCTTCTGCACCGGAACGTAACTTGATTGATTTGACAGAGTCCCAGCCAAAAAACTCCTATCCCCGGGGAGGGCAGTGAGCCACCCTGTCCGGCAGGTACTAGCAATTCAATGGCTCTCTCATAAAGACTCCGAACCCGTTATTATCATTCCTGTTGGACCCCGGAAGATATTGGTAAATTTTATTATTGATACTGGAGCCCAAATGTCTGCAATCACTAACGAAACAGCACAACTTCTAGGTATAAATCCCACCCGACGCAGAGTCAACTTCACAGGAATTGATGGTGTGGTAAAAACATGCCCCACTGCAAAAATTAACCTCTGGTTGCCGGGAGAGCAGCGAATGACTAGGGCAGAAGTGTTAGTGGGTGCCTCACATTCTAACCTCCTAGGATTTGACGTGCTGCGTGGGCGAATGTGGAAATTCCCGGATGGAACTGTGTGGAGTTTTGCAGGACGCAAAAAAGGATTAGACACAGTTAAACTGGGCCTATTAGAAACATCTATACCTTTGCCTCCCTCTAAAATTACCAACGTCCGACAGTACCCACTGCCTGCAGCTGCACTTGCAGGAGCAGACGGGGTGGTATCAGATTTAGAAAAAAGAAACATCATTAAGAGGACTCACTCGCCTTATAATTCACCGGTGTGGCCAGTAAAGAAACCAACTGGGCAATGGCGTTTCACAGTAGATTACCGAAAGTTAAACGCCAACACTGCACCCCTGACCGCTGCGGTTCCGAGTATCGCGGAAATTGTGACAATGATAAAAGGAGCTGCCCATCCTTGGATGGCTGCCTTAGATGTAAAAGACATGTTTTTTATGATTCCCCTCCTTGAGCAAGACAAAGCGCAGTTTGCATTCACGTGGAAAGGAGTCCAATATACCTTTAACCGACTTCCACAAGGATACAAACATTCCCCCACCATTGCTCATAATGCTTTAGCTAAAGCGCTATCAGAGATTCCTGTTTCACAGGGATGTACAGTATACCAATATATTGACGACATCTTAATAGGGGGGGAGAGAGCCAAGAAAGTGTACAAGACATGATGCAAAACATCCGAAAAACATTATCAGATTTGGGATTGGAAATTCCAGACTCAAAATGTCAGGGACCTGCACAGGAAGTTAAATTCCTGGGGGTCTGGTGGATTAAGGGAGCTGCTTCTGTCCCTCAGGATACCCTGAAAAAAATAGAACATGGACAGAATCCTTCCAGCACGAAGGAGTTACAGCAAGTTCTGGGAACTTTAAGTTATTGGCGTAAACACATCCCTGGCTTTTCCATCATTGCTCGCCCCCTTTATTGTTTGCTCAAAAAAGGTAAATCCTGGGAGTGGACTGAACAACATACTAATGCACTGGAATTGCTAATAAAAGAGCTAAGGTTATTCCAACAACTTGGCCCCATACATCCAACTGACCCTGTCCATGTAGAATGGGGGTCCAGCGAACATGGTTCTCATTGTAACTTATGGCAAAAGGGACCAGCAGGACCGGAGAGACCATTAGAATTTAGCTCTCACTCCTTTAATGATACTGAGAGCAGATATTCAGACCTAGAGAAGGGTTTACTGTCCCTGGTGCGAGCATTGCAACGAGCAGAGCAGATAAGGAGAGAACAGAGCGTGATTGTTCGGGGCCCTTTTCGTCTCCTAGATGTGGTCCGTAAAGGGACAGCACCACCAGCCGGCATTGCCCAGAAACCCACAGTTCGAAAGTGGTATGCTTATTTAGAAGGCATTAATGATATCATGCCAATCTCTGAAGGTAGTATCAAAGTATCCAAGCTCCAGAAGGATATAGATGGTGCCCTATTGTTCCAATCCCCACCAAACAGACCATCTCCAATCCAAGAAGCACCTCCTCTGAAAGAAGGCAGTGATCTTACAGGAGTGTGGTTTACTGATGCGTCATCTCACCGTGAGAACAATAAGTGGAAATACAAGGCCGTAGCACTGGAAGTAGCAACGGGGGAAAGAGCAATTGAAACAGGAGAAGGTAGCGCACAAGTAGGGGAACTCAGAGCCGTCCTACTAGCTGCACAACGTGGGGCTACTTACATTTACACTGACTCATATGCTGTTTTTAAAGGAGCCACTGAATGGATTGGACACTGGGCAGCCAATGATTGGCAGGTGAATAGAGTCCCAATCTGGGAGACAGAGAGTTGGAAGCAACTGTTGGAAATGGGAGGACAGAGAACATTGCACATCGGTTGGGTAAAAGGCCATGATCGTTCGAACTCGATCACTGCTCAATTCAACCAACAGGTAGATAGCCTCACGCGGTTGCAGCAAATTGACATTGTAGATGATGGTCGGGAATGGGAACGCTTACTCGAATGGTTACATATTAAGCGTGGCCATACAGGCCGTGCTGATCTGTATCAGGAAGGTCTAGCCCGGGGGTGGCCTGTGTCGGTTAAGCTGTGTGAACAAGTAGTAACCGCCTGTTCACAATGTCGCCTACGACTCAATAAAGATCATCCGAGTAAGGCGCCTCCTTTACACATTCGGGACAAGAAAACATTGTGGCATTCATGGCAAATTGATTATATTGGGCCCTTGAGATCATCAGGTGAGAAAAGATACGTCCTAGTCGGAGTGGAGATTATCTCTGGCCTCGCTATGGCCACCAGCTTCAAATCAGCTACCGGGAACAACACAGTGAAAGGCCTAAAAGGGTGGTTCAGCACACTTCCCCTTCCTGAGGAAATCCAAAGTGATAACGGTTCACACTTTACCGCTACAGTGGTACAAGATTGGGCCAAAGAAGAAGGGATTCGATGGGTATTTCATACTCCCTATTATCCTCAGGCTAATGGCATTGTTGAACGCACCAATGGATTGGTTAAGCGTTTTGCAAAAACTCATGAACCTGGTTGGCATTTGCGATTGGATGATGCCATCTATCAATTAAATAACAGATGGAGTGGAGATGGCTGTCCTAAAATGAAAGCTTTCTGTGTATCTGCTGATATCATCACTCCAAAAGTTCCCAATGAACCACGAAAATACCTAGGACAATTTCACCCTGGGCAACCTGTGTTAGTGAAAATGCCTCAAATTGGCACAGTACCAATGGTGTTAGCTACTCCCAAAAACCCCCATGCACGGGAAGCCAAAGACTGTTCAGGGAAGATACACCGGATCAGCACCCGGTGGATCTCGCCCTCTTTTTAACCCCGTCGGTCAAATGAGACCGAGCAGATTTTCTTTTCCTTTGTGTCTTACAGGAACCTCGGAAGAACTGTACGTGGACAGACGCATTGGCCTACGCTAACCTCGAGTGTCTCCAGGGAATCCTGACATTGATCCTGGCAATAATATTATTTTTGTTATGTATGGCCATCTGGAGGCCTAAATTTTAGAATGACGAATTGGCAGATGGAATTGATGCTATTCAGTTTTATCTTTTTACTCCCTGTTGTTTGTAGTCAAAGAGACCCAGAATGGCCGTGGTCTCAAGCTTATGTAAAACACAATGCGATGGCAGGAACAGGAAAAGGAAAATTGAGCCTGGCCACTGTAGTCCTACATGAAAATGAGGTGTTTTCAAAACATGAGATAGATCAAAGCATAGATAAAGTCGAACCTGACTCAACTCCACAGACTAGTCTGGTTCCACTGCCACTATCTGAAACCCCCGATAATGACACCTTATTGAGCGGACTTAAGAATCTGCCCCTTGATGATGAGCTTTGGGATAATGCACTGTCACGATACACTGCAAGCACTGAGACACTAGAAAACATGAGGGATTTAAATCTCTCCACTCTGGTTATACAAGGAAGTGAAGTATATTCCAGAGATAAATGGAGTTGGAAAGACTCACTCCAAATGGCTAAGCTTGAAGCCGTCCCAGGAAAGAAAATACAAATTAGCTGCCGAGTAATCAATGGGTCTGCTCACCATAGACCAACTGTAATTGAAACCATCCATGTAGACTCTACTAAACCGGACAAACATAACACTGATTGATTGTTACAAAATTATAGAGCCAAACTCAGATTGCTGGCACAACTTCACCTTTATCAAACCTATCATAGTATATTGTATTTGGGGCTACAGGGGCACGGAATTGTTATTTGAATTTATGATTGACTCAAATACATCTGAACCTGTTGAAATGAACCCAAAACCTACACCCCCACAAACTTTCAAGGGTGTAGCTACTCAGCCCTCCATTAGTCTAACTCCTTACACCTTTAACATTGGCCCTTATGCCATTAAACACACAGGTCAACAACAAATACCGTTTAACCCAACATATTCCCTCAAACGAGTAGAATTGTCAATGCAGATTAATATCTCTGCGATCAAACCCACCTGCTCACCATTCCTGAGTACATCTTATGCAGGATGGTCAGCATGGTTAGGCCGGCGAACTGTTGACACCTCACAACGACTGAAGAGAGAGGTGACTGGTATCTTAGGAACAGGACTGGGAGTCTTAAATAGTACAGATGCTGAGATACTTGCAAACAAACTAGTCACAACTACTAGTGATCTAGACAAATTAAAACATCCTCTACAGTCCTCTCTATCAGCATTGGGAAATCACCAATGGCTTTTATCGAATATATTGCCTCAGTGGGAGGAAACAGGTGAAAAAGACCATCAGCTGATCACAAATGCACTTGGTACAACCCCAAACAATGTTTCCTTGGCCCTTAGTTGTATCCAAGCCCAACTGTGGATGCAATCTATGACAGCCGCAATTATAAGGGAAGGTGAAGAAGGCACCTTGCCCACTGAAATTCGAAAAGTAATATGGGATAATGCAATTGAGTTTGAGAGAAAATTTCAGTCCTGGTGGTATCTGGTTAATTTCACCTATGATCCCACTGAGAGCAAAGCCACAGCTTTTGTCTTAACGATACGCAATGCCTCAGTATACACCATATACCCAATCATCGCACTGGGGTTGAATCACCATGGAGCTATACTCCATCCGGTAGAGCATAGAGTGTGGGCACAACAAAACGAGAATAAATGGCAAACTGTTGATGTTGAAGCATGCATTTCACGAGATCAACAAGGATTCATTTGTGAGAGTAATACTCTCAAGGCACAAGACATTTGTCTTGACACCAACCAGAATGTTTGTCATTTTGAGATACAACCTGATGAAACCCCAGAAACTGTGCTTGTATATATTGGGAAAGGGTGTGTTTGCATGAGGTCTCCCTGTACTTTTGTATTCGTAGATGACATAGCAGTAGATATAAGTAATAACTCAAATCTTTGTGTTTGTAACTTTACTAACATCATTGGATGTGACTTCAGTTATTCAGCTCCTGTTACGTCTTTTCAATTGCTACAATCTAATTACACATTGATTCGAGATTTGCTGCCTACCCCTATCGGAATGAATCTCTCACTAGTGAGGAAGTTGCTACAACACGATGAATTGAAGCGATTGTTGAAAGAGGCCCAAGAAAATGGACAAAGAACTCTGATTACTGTCCATCATGATGTTGAAGAAATACACCATGTACTGGAAAGGGTCAAGAGAGACGGTGGACATGAATGGTGGGACACCCTCTTTGGATGGTCACCGACAGCTACAGGACTTTTTAACAAGATGCTCCATCCTGTTGTTGTTCTACTAGTACTCACTGTATTGTGCTTTGCTTTGACAATTGTTTTGCATGTTAGACTTTGGATTATGATGAAACGCTTAACTCGCTTAATCACCCCGCAAGAAGTATTTGCACTTGATATCCCTCGCCATAAGAGGACATGTGATATTCCCCATCAGTATTGATTATCGTGGAGCTTGAGTGACTGTAGTCACGGGGTGGATTATGTGGAATAATTACTAAATTGGCCAAGAATACAAAAATACAGCATTGTTCACACATTAAGGAAAGTCATAAAATCAAGAGGCTTCTGAGGTAGAATACAGCCACAGCTAGCACACGAAGAATGCAACATCTGTGATTCCCTGCGCGAGGTTGTTTGCGAAACTACACGAGGGATGGAACGGAACACGCTTGTTCCGTGGCCTTCCCTTGTGACGAATAGCAGATATGGGGACGAGATGGTACTACGGAACTGATAAGCGGCCTACACGCTACCCGAGCCAACCTTTCGTCAAATGTTGATGAAATGCTGTCCTTTTGTGCGAACTTTGCTCACCACAATGTACCAAAACACACCTCCATCCCGGAGGCTATCCGCCCCCGAGGTGTGAACACTCCTCCTTGAATACATTAATCATAATAAAAGTATGTATGACTAAAGTCACTCAAACTCCACTTTGAAGATAAAAAAATAATATAAAAATAGCCCAAGAGAGAGGGGATGTCAGGGAAGACACCATCGCGAAGAATTCCACCGCTGATTTCCGGGATCAGTCGACGGGCTGAGCCTTTCTTCCCCCCCATAGGGACGCCTTTGGGTAAGACTTCGATTACACCGAGCGCTTTCTCGGGGACTTAGAAATTTCTCTAGAGAATCTCTACCCTACGTTTATAGCCAGGCTGTATCGTTTATAATTTTGTCGCGCGTTTGTATACTTAGCAATATCTTTATTTGCACGTGCTTTGCAGACAGTGTATTTATCACCGGCAATCCTAAAGAACCTGTATATCTGTTGTTTAAATAAACTGCACTGTTTAAGTAGCTAGTCGTTCCGCTTTCTCACTGAACGCGACCAAAACTACAGAGAGGCCGTGCTAGTTCAGGAGCACGACTAGACTGAAGGTGCAGTCCACTATTAGTGTATCCAAATCGTAGTAGTTTAATACATATTAAACGCGATTGGACTGATAGTGCTGAATTGGGCATCACTCAGAATTTAAACCTAGCCGCACCTAGCCTCCCACCTCGGTGAGGAGTGTTAGAACGCAAGGGGGTTTATCTTCTGCCAAAACCGCTTGGCCCCGTTTCACGCAACAGAATTTGGCGTAGTCGGCAGGATTGCCATGGATAAACTGCTGCAAAAATATGATTGTGCCCCTTCCCAGGCTGGGAAGGAGTGGGCCCAAAAATTTTGGAAGGATGAAGAGAAAGTGGTGGAACGTATTGAAGAGTGTCGGGTTTCACAGAAGCTCAGAGCGGGGAAAGGCAAGGGTGTGATTTGTGCTGCGTTAGGCGCCTGTTTATCTTGTGCACAACAAGAAGCTAGAGAAACCCCTGCTCCTAATCTGATTTCAGCTGTAGAATATGCAACCCTGAAATCGGAGAATGAGGTGCTGAAGTCATCATTAGCCTTGCAAAAGGAGACAGGAGAAAAATTAAGAACTCACGTCGATAAGCTTGTGAGTGAGAATGAATGTTTAGGAAACCAGAATGCTCAACTTAAAATATTATTAGAAAGGGTGACTGGGCTCTTAGATAAAATGCAGCCCTCGACCCAGGTCCAACAGATTCGTAAGTTAATGTGTTATCCAAATTCCGGAACCCAGACCGGAGATTTTTTGTCTAATAGTGAGGATGACGAAGAAGATGAGGAGGAAAGGACTTTTACTTTGAAATCCCAAGTTTTTCCTTTACGTCCTCTGGTTAAAACTGAAGCTGCGGTTGATGACGATGATGAAATTCACACCACTGTGCGTACCGTTCCACGGACACCAACCGAGTTAACAAAAATAAGGGAGAAATATTCGAGGCGACCAGAAGAGTCAGCTGTTGAGTACGTGTGGCGAGTTTCTTCTGAAGGGGGGGACAGAATTATGCTGAGTGAGGAAGAAGCAGGAGACTCTTGGGGACCAGGAGTGTTTTTAACCACTGTGCCTGGGGATCATAATTATTCCCTAACTGCTCGAGCAGCCTATTGGGCAGGGGGTATGGATCCGCGAGAGAGGGGGGAGCCGTTAGAGATTAGAGCTACAGGCTACTCTGATCTGTTTGCGGCTGTACGGAAAGCAGCTTGTCTGCAAGCCATGTATGACAGAGAGGAATTTCGGAAATCCCCAATGTCAGCCCCTATCGACCCCGATCGATTAGCCCCTCTCATCCGTGGTCTTCCCGATTGCCTGAAACCGTTCCTTGTTCGTACTCAAGATCGTATACGAGAGGCTCGGGGTGCTCATAGGCGGGGCCGTCGTCACTACATGCCCACCTGGAATGAATATGTACAGGAAATAGATCAATATGGGCGCCGAATGGGCTGGGCCAGCCTAACTAGTGAGAAATCCTCCGAACACCCCCGAAAGGTTCGCCAAGTCCGAACTCACACTAAAAACCCTAAATCGGAGGAAAGGTTTAAGCCTGATAAGGACCGGAATGAGTTGTGGCGTAAAGCCCTACAATTAGGGGTGCCCCGACAATTCTTGCACGGTGTCCCTACGGGAGACCTCCGTACACTAGTCCAATCTCTAACTAGAAAGAATAATGTGGCTGGGGAGAAAAGTCTAACCAGAGAATCCCCAAGTCGTGAGAAAATTGTGCCTTCTGCACCGGAACGTAACTTGATTGATTTGACAGAGTCCCAGCCAAAAAACTCCTATCCCCGGGGAGGGCAGTGAGCCACCCTGTCCGGCAGGTACTAGCAATTCAATGGCTCTCTCATAAAGACTCCGAACCCGTTATTATCATTCCTGTTGGACCCCGGAAGATATTGGTAAATTTTATTATTGATACTGGAGCCCAAATGTCTGCAATCACTAACGAAACAGCACAACTTCTAGGTATAAATCCCACCCGACGCAGAGTCAACTTCACAGGAATTGATGGTGTGGTAAAAACATGCCCCACTGCAAAAATTAACCTCTGGTTGCCGGGAGAGCAGCGAATGACTAGGGCAGAAGTGTTAGTGGGTGCCTCACATTCTAACCTCCTAGGATTTGACGTGCTGCGTGGGCGAATGTGGAAATTCCCGGATGGAACTGCGTGGAGTTTTGCAGGACGCAAAAAAGGATTAGACACAGTTAAACTGGGCCTATTAGAAACATCTATACCTTTGCCTCCCTCTAAAATTACCAACGTCCGACAGTACCCACTGCCTGCAGCTGCACTTGCAGGAGCAGACGGGGTGGTATCAGATTTAGAAAAAAGAAACATCATTCAGAGGACTCACTCGCCTTATAATTCACCGGTGTGGCCAGTAAAGAAACCAACCGGGCAATGGCGTTTCACAGTAGATTACCGAAAGTTAAACGCCAACACTGCACCCCTGACCGCTGCGGTTCCGAGTATCGCGGAAATTGTGACAATGATAAAAGGAGCTGCCCATCCTTGGATGGCTGCCTTAGATGTAAAAGACATGTTTTTTATGATTCCCCTCCTTGAGCAAGACAAAGCGCAGTTTGCATTCACGTGGAAAGGAGTCCAATATACCTTTAACCGACTTCCACAAGGATACAAACATTCCCCCACCATTGCTCATAATGCTTTAGCTAAAGCGCTATCAGAGATTCCTGTTTCACAGGGATGTACAGTATACCAATATATTGACGACATCTTAATAGGGGGGGAGAGAGCCAAGAAAGTGTACAAGACATGATGCAAAACATCCGAAAAACATTATCAGATTTGGGATTGGAAATTCCAGACTCAAAATGTCAGGGACCTGCACAGGAAGTTAAATTCCTGGGGGTCTGGTGGATTAAGGGAGCTGCTTCTGTCCCTCAGGATACCCTGAAAAAAATAGAACATGGACAGAATCCTTCCAGCACGAAGGAGTTACAGCAAGTTCTGGGAACTTTAAGTTATTGGCGTAAACACATCCCTGGCTTTTCCATCATTGCTCGCCCCCTTTATTGTTTGCTCAAAAAAGGTAAATCCTGGGAGTGGACTGAACAACATACTAATGCACTGGAATTGCTAATAAAAGAGCTAAGGTTATTCCAACAACTTGGCCCCATACATCCAACTGACCCTGTCCATGTAGAATGGGGGTCCAGCGAACATGGTTCTCATTGTAACTTATGGCAAAAGGGACCAGCAGGACCGGAGAGACCATTAGAATTTAGCTCTCACTCCTTTAATGATACTGAGAGCAGATATTCAGACCTAGAGAAGGGTTTACTGTCCCTGGTGCGAGCATTGCAACGAGCAGAGCAGATAAGGAGAGAACAGAGCGTGATTGTTCGGGGCCCTTTTCGTCTCCTAGATGTGGTCCGTAAAGGGACAGCACCACCAGCCGGCATTGCCCAGAAACCCACAGTTCGAAAGTGGTATGCTTATTTAGAAGGCATTAATGATATCATGCCAATCTCTGAAGGTAGTATCAAAGTATCCAAGCTCCAGAAGGATATAGATGGTGCCCTATTGTTCCAATCCCCACCAAACAGACCATCTCCAATCCAAGAAGCACCTCCTCTGAAAGAAGGCAGTGATCTTACAGGAGTGTGGTTTACTGATGCGTCATCTCACCGTGAGAACAATAAGTGGAAATACAAGGCCGTAGCACTGGAAGTAGCAACGGGGGAAAGAGCAATTGAAACAGGAGAAGGTAGCGCACAAGTAGGGGAACTCAGAGCCGTCCTACTAGCTGCACAACGTGGGGCTACTTACATTTACACTGACTCATATGCTGTTTTTAAAGGAGCCACTGAATGGATTGGACACTGGGCAGCCAATGATTGGCAGGTGAATAGAGTCCCAATCTGGGAGACAGAGAGTTGGAAGCAACTGTTGGAAATGGGAGGACAGAGAACATTGCACATCGGTTGGGTAAAAGGCCATGATCGTTCGAACTCGATCACTGCTCAATTCAACCAACAGGTAGATAGCCTCACGCAGTTGCAGCAAATTGACATTGTAGATGATGGTCGGGAATGGGAACGCTTACTCGAATGGTTACATATTAAGCGTGGCCATACAGGCCGTGCTGATCTGTATCAGGAAGGTCTAGCCCGGGGGTGGCCTGTGTCGGTTAAGCTGTGTGAACAAGTAGTAACCGCCTGTTCACAATGTCGCCTACGACTCAATAAAGATCATCCGAGTAAGGCGCCTCCTTTACACATTCGGGACAAGAAAACATTGTGGCATTCATGGCAAATTGATTATATTGGGCCCTTGAGATCATCAGGTGAGAAAAGATACGTCCTAGTCGGAGTGGAGATTATCTCTGGCCTCGCTATGGCCACCAGCTTCAAATCAGCTACCGGGAACAACACAGTGAAAGGCCTAAAAGGGTGGTTCAGCACACTTCCCCTTCCTGAGGAAATCCAAAGTGATAACGGTTCACACTTTACCGCTACAGTGGTACAAGATTGGGCCAAAGAAGAAGGGATTCGATGGGTATTTCATACTCCCTATTATCCTCAGGCTAATGGCATTGTTGAACGCACCAATGGATTGGTTAAGCGTTTTGCAAAAACTCATGAACCTGGTTGGCATTTGCCATTGGATGATGCCATCTATCAATTAAATAACAGATGGAGTGGAGATGGCTGTCCTAAAATGAAAGCTTTCTGTGTATCTGCTGATATCATCACTCCAAAAGTTCCCAATGAACCACGAAAATACCTGGGACAATTTCACCCTGGGCAACCTGTGTTAGTGAAAATGCCTCAAATTGGCACAGTACCAATGGTGTTAGCTACTCCCAAAAACCCCCATGCACGGGAAGCCAAAGACTGTTCAGGGAAGATACACCGGATCAGCACCCGGTGGATCTCGCCCTCTTTTTAACCCCGTCGGTCAAATGAGACCGAGCAGATTTTCTTTTCCTTTGTGTCTTACAGGAACCTCGGAAGAACTGTACGTGGACAGACGCATTGGCCTACGCTAACCTCGAGTGTCTCCAGGGAATCCTGACATTGATCCTGGCAATAATATTATTTTTGTTATGTATGGCCATCTGGAGGCCTAAATTTTAGAATGACGAATTGGCAGATGGAATTGATGCTATTCAGTTTTATCTTTTTACTCCCTGTTGTTTGTAGTCAAAGAGACCCAGAATGGCCGTGGTCTCAAGCTTATGTAAAACACAATGCGATGGCAGGAACAGGAAAAGGAAAATTGAGCCTGGCCACTGTAGTCCTACATGAAAATGAGGTGTTTTCAAAACATGAGATAGATCAAAGCATAGATAAAGTCGAACCTGACTCAACTCCACAGACTAGTCTGGTTCCACTGCCACTATCTGAAACCCCCGATAATGACACCTTATTGAGCGGACTTAAGAATCTGCCCCTTGATGATGAGCTTTGGGATAATGCACTGTCACGATACACTGCAAGCACTGAGACACTAGAAAACATGAGGGATTTAAATCTCTCCACTCTGGTTATACAAGGAAGTGAAGTATATTCCAGAGATAAATGGAGTTGGAAAGACTCACTCCAAATGGCTAAGCTTGAAGCCGTCCCAGGAAAGAAAATACAAATTAGCTGCCGAGTAATCAATGGGTCTGCTCACCATAGACCAACTGTAATTGAAACCATCCATGTAGACTCTACTAAACCGGACAAATATAACACTGATTGATTGTTACAAAATTATAGAGCCAAACTCAGATTGCTGGCACAACTTCACCTTTATCAAACCTATCATAGTATATTGTATTTGGGGCTACAGGGGCACGGAATTGTTATTTGAATTTATGATTGACTCAAATACATCTGAACCTGTTGAAATGAACCCAAAACCTACACCCCCACAAACTTTCAAGGGTGTAGCTACTCAGCCCTCCATTAGTCTAACTCCTTACACCTTTAACATTGGCCCTTATGCCATTAAACACACAGGTCAACAACAAATACCGTTTAACCCAACATATTCCCTCAAACGAGTAGAATTGTCAATGCAGATTAATATCTCTGCGATCAAACCCACCTGCTCACCATTCCTGAGTACATCTTATGCAGGATGGTCAGCATGGTTAGGCCGGCGAACTGTTGACACCTCACAACGACTGAAGAGAGAGGTGACTGGTATCTTAGGAACAGGACTGGGAGTCTTAAATAGTATAGATGCTGAGATACTTGCAAACAAACTAGTCACAACTACTAGTGATCTAGACAAATTAAAACATCCTCTACAGTCCTCTCTACCAGCATTGGGAAATCACCAATGGCTTTTATCGAATATATTGCCTCAGTGGGAGGAAACAGGTGAAAAAGACCATCAGCTGATCACAAATGCACTTGGTACAACCCAAAACAATGTTTCCTTGGCCCTTAGTTGTATCCAAGCCCAACTGTGGATGCAATCTATGACAGCCGCAATTATAAGGGAAGGTGAAGAAGGCACCTTGCCCACTGAAATTCGAAAAGTAATATGGGATAATGCAATTGAGTTTGAGAGAAAATTTCAATCCTGGTGGTATCTGGTTAATTTCACCTATGATCCCACTGAGAGCAAAGCCACAGCTTTTGTCTTAACGATACGCAATGCCTCAGTATACACCATATACCCAATCATCGCACTGGGGTTGAATCACCATGGAGCTATACTCCATCCGGTAGAGCATAGAGTGTGGGCACAACAAAACGAGAATAAATGGCAAACTGTTGATGTTGAAGCATGCATTTCACGAGATCAACAAGGATTCATTTGTGAGAGTAATACTCTCAAGGCACAAGACATTTGTCTTGACACCAACCAGAATGTTTGTCATTTTGAGATACAACCTGATGAAACCCCAGAAACTGTGCTTGTATATATTGGGAAAGGGTGTGTTTGCATGAGGTCTCCCTGTACTTTTGTATTCGTAGATGACATAGCAGTAGATATAAGTAATAACTCAAATCTTTGTGTTTGTAACTTTACTAACATCATTGGATGTGACTTCAGTTATTCAGCTCCTGTTACGTCTTTTCAATTGCTACAATCTAATTACACATTGATTCGAGATTTGCTGCCTACCCCTATCGGAATGAATCTCTCACTAGTGAGGAAGTTGCTACAACACGATGAATTGAAGCGATTGTTGAAAGAGGCCCAAGAAAATGGACAAAGAACTCTGATTACTGTCCATCATGATGTTGAAGAAATACACCATGTACTGGAAAGGGTCAAGAGAGACGGTGGACATGAATGGCGGGACACCCTCTTTGGATGGTCACCGACAGCTACAGGACTTTTTAACAAGATGCTCCATCCTGTTGTTGTTCTACTAGTACTCACTGTATTGTGCTTTGCTTTGACAATTGTTTTGCATGTTAGACTTTGGATTATGATGAAACGCTTAACTCCCTTAATCACCCCGCAAGAAGTATTTGCACTTGATATCCCTCGCCATAAGAGGACGTGTGATATTCCCCATCAGTATTGATTATCGTGGAGCTTGAGTGACCGTAGTCACGGGGTGGATTATGTGGAATAATTACTAAATTGGCCAAGAATACAAAAATACAGCATTGTTCACACATTAAGGAAAGTCATAAAATCAAGAGGCTTCTGAGGTAGAATACAGCCACAGCTAGCACACGAAGAATGCAACATCTGTGATTCCCTGCGCGAGGTTGTTTGCGAAACTACACGAGGGATGGAACGGAACACGCTTGTTCCGTGGCCTTCCCTTGTGACGAATAGCAGATATGGGGACGAGATGGTACTACGGAACTGATAAGCGGCCTACACGCTACCCGAGCCAACCTTTCGTCAAATGTTGATGAAATGCTGTCCTTTTGTGCGAACTTTGCTCACCACAATGTACCAAAACACACCTCCATCCCGGAGGCTATCCGCCCCCGAGGTGTGAACACTCCTCCTTGAATACATTAATCATAATAAAAGTATGTATGACTAAAGTCACTCAAACTCCACTTTGAAGATAAAAAAATAATATAAAAATAGCCCAAGAGAGAGGGGATGTCAGGGAAGACACCATCGCGAAGAATTCCACCGCTGATTTCCGGGATCAGTCGACGGGCTGAGCCTTTCTTCCCCCCCATAGGGACGCCTTTGGGTAAGACTTCGATTACACCGAGCGCTTTCTCGGGGACTTAGAAATTTCTCTAGAGAATCTCTACCCTACGTTTATAGCCAGGCTGTATCGTTTATAATTTTGTTGCGCGTTTGTATACTTAGCAATATCTTTATTTGCACGTGCTTTGCAGACAGTGTATTTATCACCGGCAATCCTAAAGAACCTGTATATCTGTTGTTTAAATAAACTGCACTGTTTAAGTAGCTAGTCGTTCCGCTTTCTCACTGAACGCGACCAAAACTACAGAGAGGCCGTGCTAGTTCAGGAGCACGACTAGACTGAAGGTGCAGTCCACTATTAGTGTATCCAAATCGTAGTAGTTTAATACATATTAAACGCGATTGGACTGATAGTGCTGAATTGGGCATCACTCAGAATTTAAACCTAGCCGCACCTAGCCTCCCACCTCGGTGAGGAGTGTTAGAACGCAAGGGGGTTTATCTTCTGCCAAAACCGCTTGGCCCCGTTTCACGCAACAGAATTTGGCGTAGTCGGCAGGATTGCCATGGATAAACTGCTGCAAAAATATGATTGTGCCCCTTCCCAGGCTGGGAAGGAGTGGGCCCAAAAATTTTGGAAGGATGAAGAGAAAGTGGTGGAACGTATTGAAGAGTGTCGGGTTTCACAGAAGCTCAGAGCGGGGAAAGGCAAGGGTGTGATTTGTGCTGCGTTAGGCGCCTGTTTATCTTGTGCACAACAAGAAGCTAGAGAAACCCCTGCTCCTAATCTGATTTCAGCTGTAGAATATGCAACCCTGAAATCGGAGAATGAGGTGCTGAAGTCATCATTAGCCTTGCAAAAGGAGACAGGAGAAAAATTAAGAACTCACGTCGATAAGCTTGTGAGTGAGAATGAACGTTTAGGAAACCAGAATGCTCAACTTAAAATATTATTAGAAAGGGTGACTGGGCTCTTAGATAAAATGCAGCCCTCGACCCAGGTCCAACAGATTCGTAAGTTAATGTGTTATCCAAATTCCGGAACCCAGACCGGAGATTTTTTGTCTAATAGCGAGGATGACGAAGAAGATGAGGAGGAAAGGACTTTTACTTTGA
Organism: Larus michahellis; assembly: GCF_964199755.1. Classification (NCBI taxonomy): domain Eukaryota; kingdom Metazoa; phylum Chordata; class Aves; order Charadriiformes; family Laridae; genus Larus; species Larus michahellis. The sequence goes on along the minus strand of NW_027436042.1, from coordinate 120,011 downwards.
AATCCCAAGTTTTTCCTTTACGTCCTCTGGTTAAAACTGAAGCTGCGGTTGATGACGATGATGAAATTCACACCACTGTGCGTACCGTTCCACGGACACCAACCGAGTTAACAAAAATAAGGGAGAAATATTCGAGGCGACCAGAAGAGTCAGCTGTTGAGTACGTGTGGCGAGTTTCTTCTGAAGGGGGGGACAGAATTATGCTGAGTGAGGAAGAAGCAGGAGACTCTTGGGGACCAGGAGTGTTTTTAACCACTATGCCTGGGGATCATAATTATTCCCTAACTGCTCGAGCAGCCTATTGGGCAGGGGGTATGGATCCGCGAGAGAGGGGGGAGCCGTTAGAGATTAGAGCTACAGGCTACTCTGATCTGTTTGCGGCTGTACGGAAAGCAGCTTGTCTGCAAGCCATGTATGACAGAGAGGAATTTCGGAAATCCCCAATGTCAGCCCCTATCGACCCCGATCGATTAGCCCCTCTCATCCGTGGTCTTCCCGATTGCCTGAAACCGTTCCTTGTTCGTACTCAAGATCGTATACGAGAGGCTCGGGGTGCTCATAGGCGGGGCCGTCGTCACTACATGCCCACCTGGAATGAATATGTACAGGAAATAGATCAATATGGGCGCCGAATGGGCTGGGCCAGCCTAACTAGTGAGAAATCCTCCGAACACCCCCGAAAGGTTCGCCAAGTCCGAACTCACACTAAAAACCCTAAATCGGAGGAAAGGTTTAAGCCTGATAAGGACCGGAATGAGTTGTGGCGTAAAGCCCTACAATTAGGGGTGCCCCGACAATTCTTGCACGGTGTCCCTACGGGAGACCTCCGTACACTAGTCCAATCTCTAACTAGAAAGAATAATGTGGCTGGGGAGAAAAGTCTAACCAGAGAATCCCCAAGTCGTGAGAAAATTGTGCCTTCTGCACCGGAACGTAACTTGATTGATTTGACAGAGTCCCAGCCAAAAAACTCCTATCCCCGGGGAGGGCAGTGAGCCACCCTGTCCGGCAGGTACTAGCAATTCAATGGCTCTCTCATAAAGACTCCGAACCCGTTATTATCATTCCTGTTGGACCCCGGAAGATATTGGTAAATTTTATTATTGATACTGGAGCCCAAATGTCTGCAATCACTAACGAAACAGCACAACTTCTAGGTATAAATCCCACCCGACGCAGAGTCAACTTCACAGGAATTGATGGTGTGGTAAAAACATGCCCCACTGCAAAAATTAACCTCTGGTTGCCGGGAGAGCAGCGAATGACTAGGGCAGAAGTGTTAGTGGGTGCCTCACATTCTAACCTCCTAGGATTTGACGTGCTGCGTGGGCGAATGTGGAAATTCCCGGATGGAACTGTGTGGAGTTTTGCAGGACGCAAAAAAGGATTAGACACAGTTAAACTGGGCCTATTAGAAACATCTATACCTTTGCCTCCCTCTAAAATTACCAACGTCCGACAGTACCCACTGCCTGCAGCTGCACTTGCAGGAGCAGACGGGGTGGTATCAGATTTAGAAAAAAGAAACATCATTAAGAGGACTCACTCGCCTTATAATTCACCGGTGTGGCCAGTAAAGAAACCAACCGGGCAATGGCGTTTCACAGTAGATTACCGAAAGTTAAACGCCAACACTGCACCCCTGACCGCTGCGGTTCCGAGTATCGCGGAAATTGTGACAATGATAAAAGGAGCTGCCCATCCTTGGATGGCTGCCTTAGATGTAAAAGACATGTTTTTTATGATTCCCCTCCTTGAGCAAGACAAAGCGCAGTTTGCATTCACGTGGAAAGGAGTCCAATATACCTTTAACCGACTTCCACAAGGATACAAACATTCCCCCACCATTGCTCATAATGCTTTAGCTAAAGCGCTATCAGAGATTCCTGTTTCACAGGGATGTACAGTATACCAATATATTGACGACATCTTAATAGGGGGGGAGAGAGCCAAGAAAGTGTACAAGACATGATGCAAAACATCCGAAAAACATTATCAGATTTGGGATTGGAAATTCCAGACTCAAAATGTCAGGGACCTGCACAGGAAGTTAAATTCCTGGGGGTCTGGTGGATTAAGGGAGCTGCTTCTGTCCCTCAGGATACCCTGAAAAAAATAGAACATGGACAGAATCCTTCCAGCACGAAGGAGTTACAGCAAGTTCTGGGAACTTTAAGTTATTGGCGTAAACACATCCCTGGCTTTTCCATCATTGCTCGCCCCCTTTATTGTTTGCTCAAAAAAGGTAAATCCTGGGAGTGGACTGAACAACATACTAATGCACTGGAATTGCTAATAAAAGAGCTAAGGTTATTCCAACAACTTGGCCCCATACATCCAACTGACCCTGTCCATGTAGAATGGGGGTTCAGCGAACATGGTTCTCATTGTAACTTATGGCAAAAGGGACCAGCAGGACCGGAGAGACCATTAGAATTTAGCTCTCACTCCTTTAATGATACTGAGAGCAGATATTCAGACCTAGAGAAGGGTTTACTGTCCCTGGTGCGAGCATTGCAACGAGCAGAGCAGATAAGGAGAGAACAGAGCGTGATTGTTCGGGGCCCTTTTCGTCTCCTAGATGCGGTCCGTAAAGGGACAGCACCACCAGCCGGCATTGCCCAGAAACCCACAGTTCGAAAGTGGTATGCTTATTTAGAAGGCATTAATGATATCATGCCAATCTCTGAAGGTAGTATCAAAGTATCCAAGCTCCAGAAGGATATAGATGGTGCCCTATTGTTCCAATCCCCACCAAACAGACCATCTCCAATCCAAGAAGCACCTCCTCTGAAAGAAGGCAGTGATCTTACAGGAGTGTGGTTTACTGATGCGTCATCTCACCGTGAGAACAATAAGTGGAAATACAAGGCCGTAGCACTGGAAGTAGCAACGGGGGAAAGAGCAATTGAAACAGGAGAAGGTAGCGCACAAGTAGGGGAACTCAGAGCCGTCCTACTAGCTGCACAACGTGGGGCTACTTACATTTACACTGACTCATATGCTGTTTTTAAAGGAGCCACTGAATGGATTGGACACTGGGCAGCCAATGATTGGCAGGTGAATAGAGTCCCAATCTGGGAGACAGAGAGTTGGAAGCAACTGTTGGAAATGGGAGGACAGAGAACATTGCACATTGGTTGGGTAAAAGGCCATGATCGTTCGAACTCGATCACTGCTCAATTCAACCAACAGGTAGATAGCCTCACGCGGTTGCAGCAAATTGACATTGTAGATGATGGTCGGGAATGGGAACGCTTACTCGAATGGTTACATATTAAGCGTGGCCATACAGGCCGTGCTGATCTGTATCAGGAAGGTCTAGCCCGGGGGTGGCCTGTGTCGGTTAAGCTGTGTGAACAAGTAGTAACCGCCTGTTCACAATGTCGCCTACGACTCAATAAAGATCATCCGAGTAAGGCGCCTCCTTTACACATTCGGGACAAGAAAACATTGTGGCATTCATGGCAAATTGATTATATTGGGCCCTTGAGATCATCAGGTGAGAAAAGATACGTCCTAGTCGGAGTGGAGATTATCTCTGGCCTCGCTATGGCCACCAGCTTCAAATCAGCTACCGGGAACAACACAGTGAAAGGCCTAAAAGGGTGGTTCAGCACACTTCCCCTTCCTGAGGAAATCCAAAGTGATAACGGTTCACACTTTACCGCTACAGTGGTACAAGATTGGGCCAAAGAAGAAGGGATTCGATGGGTATTTCATACTCCCTATTATCCTCAGGCTAATGGCATTGTTGAACGCACCAATGGATTGGTTAAGCGTTTTGCAAAAACTCATGAACCTGGTTGGCATTTGCCATTGGATGATGCCATCTATCAATTAAATAACAGATGGAGTGGAGATGGCTGTCCTAAAATGAAAGCTTTCTGTGTATCTGCTGATATCATCACTCCAAAAGTTCCCAATGAACCACGAAAATACCTGGGACAATTTCACCCTGGGCAACCTGTGTTAGTGAAAATGCCTCAAATTGGCACAGTACCAATGGTGTTAGCTACTCCCAAAAACCCCCATGCACGGGAAGCCAAAGACTGTTCAGGGAAGATACACCGGATCAGCACCCGGTGGATCTCGCCCTCTTTTTAACCCCGTCGGTCAAATGAGACCGAGCAGATTTTCTTTTCCTTTGTGTCTTACAGGAACCTCGGAAGAACTGTACGTGGACAGACGCATTGGCCTACGCTAACCTCGAGTGTCTCCAGGGAATCCTGACATTGATCCTGGCAATAATATTATTTTTGTTATGTATGGCCATCTGGAGGCCTAAATTTTAGAATGACGAATTGGCAGATGGAATTGATGCTATTCAGTTTTATCTTTTTACTCCCTGTTGTTTGTAGTCAAAGAGACCCAGAATGGCCGTGGTCTCAAGCTTATGTAAAACACAATGCGATGGCAGGAACAGGAAAAGGAAAATTGAGCCTGGCCACTGTAGTCCTACATGAAAATGAGGTGTTTTCAAAACATGAGATAGATCAAAGCATAGATAAAGTCGAACCTGACTCAACTCCACAGACTAGTCTGGTTCCACTGCCACTATCTGAAACCCCCGATAATGACACCTTATTGAGCGGACTTAAGAATCTGCCCCTTGATGATGAGCTTTGGGATAATGCACTGTCACGATACACTGCAAGCACTGAGACACTAGAAAACATGAGGGATTTAAATCTCTCCACTCTGGTTATACAAGGAAGTGAAGTATATTCCAGAGATAAATGGAGTTGGAAAGACTCACTCCAAATGGCTAAGCTTGAAGCCGTCCCAGGAAAGAAAATACAAATTAGCTGCCGAGTAATCAATGGGTCTGCTCACCATAGACCAACTGTAATTGAAACCATCCATGTAGACTCTACTAAACCGGACAAATATAACACTGATTGATTGTTACAAAATTATAGAGCCAAACTCAGATTGCTGGCACAACTTCACCTTTATCAAACCTATCATAGTATATTGTATTTGGGGCTACAGGGGCACGGAATTGTTATTTGAATTTATGATTGACTCAAATACATCTGAACCTGTTGAAATGAACCCAAAACCTACACCCCCACAAACTTTCAAGGGTGTAGCTACTCAGCCCTCCATTAGTCTAACTCCTTACACCTTTAACATTGGCCCTTATGCCATTAAACACACAGGTCAACAACAAATACCGTTTAACCCAACATATTCCCTCAAACGAGTAGAATTGTCAATGCAGATTAATATCTCTGCGATCAAACCCACCTGCTCACCATTCCTGAGTACATCTTATGCAGGATGGTCAGCATGGTTAGGCCGGCGAACTGTTGACACCTCACAACGACTGAAGAGAGAGGTGACTGGTATCTTAGGAACAGGACTGGGAGTCTTAAATAGTATAGATGCTGAGATACTTGCAAACAAACTAGTCACAACTACTAGTGATCTAGACAAATTAAAACATCCTCTACAGTCCTCTCTATCAGCATTGGGAAATCACCAATGGCTTTTATCGAATATATTGCCTCAGTGGGAGGAAACAGGTGAAAAAGACCATCAGCTGATCACAAATGCACTTGGTACAACCCAAAACAATGTTTCCTTGGCCCTTAGTTGTATCCAAGCCCAACTGTGGATGCAATCTATGACAGCCGCAATTATAAGGGAAGGTGAAGAAGGCACCTTGCCCACTGAAATTCGAAAAGTAATATGGGATAATGCAATTGAGTTTGAGAGAAAATTTCAATCCTGGTGGTATCTGGTTAATTTCACCTATGATCCCACTGAGAGCAAAGCCACAGCTTTTGTCTTAACGATACGCAATGCCTCAGTATACACCATATACCCAATCATCGCACTGGGGTTGAATCACCATGGAGCTATACTCCATCCGGTAGAGCATAGAGTGTGGGCACAACAAAACGAGAATAAATGGCAAACTGTTGATGTTGAAGCATGCATTTCACGAGATCAACAAGGATTCATTTGTGAGAGTAATACTCTCAAGGCACAAGACATTTGTCTTGACACCAACCAGAATGTTTGTCATTTTGAGATACAACCTGATGAAACCCCAGAAACTGTGCTTGTATATATTGGGAAAGGGTGTGTTTGCATGAGGTCTCCCTGTACTTTTGTATTCGTAGATGACATAGCAGTAGATATAAGTAATAACTCAAATCTTTGTGTTTGTAACTTTACTAACATCATTGGATGTGACTTCAGTTATTCAGCTCCTGTTACGTCTTTTCAATTGCTACAATCTAATTACACATTGATTCGAGATTTGCTGCCTACCCCTATCGGAATGAATCTCTCACTAGTGAGGAAGTTGCTACAACACGATGAATTGAAGCGATTGTTGAAAGAGGCCCAAGAAAATGGACAAAGAACTCTGATTACTGTCCATCATGAGGTTGAAGAAATACACCATGTACTGGAAAGGGTCAAGAGAGACGGTGGACATGAATGGTGGGACACCCTCTTTGGATGGTCACCGACAGCTACAGGACTTTTTAACAAGATGCTCCATCCTGTTGTTGTTCTACTAGTACTCACTGTATTGTGCTTTGCTTTGACAATTGTTTTGCATGTTAGACTTTGGATTATGATGAAACGCTTAACTCGCTTAATCACCCCGCAAGAAGTATTTGCACTTGATATCCCTCGCCATAAGAGGACATGTGATATTCCCCATCAGTATTGATTATCGTGGAGCTTGAGTGACTGTAGTCACGGGGTGGATTATGTGGAATAATTACTAAATTGGCCAAGAATACAAAAATACAGCATTGTTCACACATTAAGGAAAGTCATAAAATCAAGAGGCTTCTGAGGTAGAATACAGCCACAGCTAGCACACGAAGAATGCAACATCTGTGATTCCCTGCGCGAGGTTGTTTGCGAAACTACACGAGGGATGGAACGGAACACGCTTGTTCCGTGGCCTTCCCTTGTGACGAATAGCAGATATGGGGACGAGATGGTACTACGGAACTGATAAGCGGCCTACACGCTACCCGAGCCAACCTTTCGTCAAATGTTGATGAAATGCTGTCCTTTTGTGCGAACTTTGCTCACCACAATGTACCAAAACACACCTCCATCCCGGAGGCTATCCGCCCCCGAGGTGTGAACACTCCTCCTTGAATACATTAATCATAATAAAAGTATGTATGACTAAAGTCACTCAAACTCCACTTTGAAGATAAAAAAATAATATAAAAATAGCCCAAGAGAGAGGGGATGTCAGGGAAGACACCATCGCGAAGAATTCCACCGCTGATTTCCGGGATCAGTCGACGGGCTGAGCCTTTCTTCCCCCCCATAGGGACGCCTTTGGGTAAGACTTCGATTACACCGAGCGCTTTCTCGGGGACTTAGAAATTTCTCTAGAGAATCTCTACCCTACGTTTATAGCCAGGCTGTATCGTTTATAATTTTGTCGCGCGTTTGTATACTTAGCAATATCTTTATTTGCACGTGCTTTGCAGACAGTGTATTTATCACCGGCAATCCTAAAGAACCTGTATATCTGTTGTTTAAATAAACTGCACTGTTTAAGTAGCTAGTCGTTCCGCTTTCTCACTGAACGCGACCAAAACTACAGAGAGGCCGTGCTAGTTCAGGAGCACGACTAGACTGAAGGTGCAGTCCACTATTAGTGTATCCAAATCGTAGTAGTTTAATACATATTAAACGCGATTGGACTGATAGTGCTGAATTGGGCATCACTCAGAATTTAAACCTAGCCGCACCTAGCCTCCCACCTCGGTGAGGAGTGTTAGAACGCAAGGGGGTTTATCTTCTGCCAAAACCGCTTGGCCCCGTTTCACGCAACAGAATTTGGCGTAGTCGGCAGGATTGCCATGGATAAACTGCTGCAAAAATATGATTGTGCCCCTTCCCAGGCTGGGAAGGAGTGGGCCCAAAAATTTTGGAAGGATGAAGAGAAAGTGGTGGAACGTATTGAAGAGTGTCGGGTTTCACAGAAGCTCAGAGCGGGGAAAGGCAAGGGTGTGATTTGTGCTGTGTTAGGCGCCTGTTTATCTTGTGCACAACAAGAAGCTAGAGAAACCCCTGCTCCTAATCTGATTTCAGCTGTAGAATATGCAACCCTGAAATCGGAGAATGAGGTGCTGAAGTCATCATTAGCCTTGCAAAAGGAGGCAGGAGAAAAATTAAGAACTCACGTCGATAAGCTTGTGAGTGAGAATGAATGTTTAGGAAACCAGAATGCTCAACTTAAAATATTATTAGAAAGGGTGACTGGGCTCTTAGATAAAATGCAGCCCTCGACCCAGGTCCAACAGATTCGTAAGTTAATGTGTTATCCAAATTCCGGAACCCAGACCGGAGATTTTTTGTCTAATAGTGAGGATGACGAAGAAGATGAGGAGGAAAGGACTTTTACTTTGAAATCCCAAGTTTTTCCTTTACGTCCTCTGGTTAAAACTGAAGCTGCGGTTGATGACGATGATGAAATTCACACCACTGTGCGTACCGTTCCACGGACACCAACCGAGTTAACAAAAATAAGGGAGAAATATTCGAGGCGACCAGAAGAGTCAGCTGTTGAGTACGTGTGGCGAGTTTCTTCTGAAGGGGGGGACAGAATTATGCTGAGTGAGGAAGAAGCAGGAGACTCTTGGGGACCAGGAGTGTTTTTAACCACTATGCCTGGGGATCATAATTATTCCCTAACTGCTCGAGCAGCCTATTGGGCAGGGGGTATGGATCCGCGAGAGAGGGGGGAGCCGTTAGAGATTAGAGCTACAGGCTACTCTGATCTGTTTGCGGCTGTACGGAAAGCAGCTTGTCTGCAAGCCATGTATGACAGAGAGGAATTTCGGAAATCCCCAATGTCAGCCCCTATCGACCCCGATCGATTAGCCCCTCTCATCCGTGGTCTTCCCGATTGCCTGAAACCGTTCCTTGTTCGTACTCAAGATCGTATACGAGAGGCTCAGGGTGCTCATAGGCGGGGCCGTCGTCACTACATGCCCACCTGGAATGAATATGTACAGGAAATAGATCAATATGGGCGCCGAATGGGCTGGGCCAGCCTAACTAGTGAGAAATCCTCCGAACACCCCCGAAAGGTTCGCCAAGTCCGAACTCACACTAAAAACCCTAAATCGGAGGAAAGGTTTAAGCCTGATAAGGACCGGAATGAGTTGTGGCGTAAAGCCCTACAATTAGGGGTGCCCCGACAATTCTTGCACGGTGTCCCTACGGGAGACCTCCGTACACTAGTCCAATCTCTAACTAGAAAGAATAATGTGGCTGGGGAGAAAAGTCTAACCAGAGAATCCCCAAGTCGTGAGAAAATTGTGCCTTCTGCACCGGAACGTAACTTGATTGATTTGACAGAGTCCCAGCCAAAAAACTCCTATCCCCGGGGAGGGCAGTGAGCCACCCTGTCCGGCAGGTACTAGCAATTCAATGGCTCTCTCATAAAGACTCCGAACCCGTTATTATCATTCCTGTTGGACCCCGGAAGATATTGGTAAATTTTATTATTGATACTGGAGCCCAAATGTCTGCAATCACTAACGAAACAGCACAACTTCTAGGTATAAATCCCACCCGACGCAGAGTCAACTTCACAGGAATTGGTGGTGTGGTAAAAACATGCCCCACTGCAAAAATTAACCTCTGGTTGCCGGGAGAGCAGCGAATGACTAGGGCAGAAGTGTTAGTGGGTGCCTCACATTCTAACCTCCTAGGATTTGACGTGCTGCGTGGGCGAATGTGGAAATTCCCGGATGGAACTGCGTGGAGTTTTGCAGGACGCAAAAAAGGATTAGACACAGTTAAACTGGGCCTATTAGAAACATCTATACCTTTGCCTCCCTCTAAAATTACCAACGTCCGACAGTACCCACTGCCTGCAGCTGCACTTGCAGGAGCAGACGGGGTGGTATCAGATTTAGAAAAAAGAAACATCATTAAGAGGACTCACTCGCCTTATAATTCACCGGTGTGGCCAGTAAAGAAACCAACCGGGCAATGGCGTTTCACAGTAGATTACCGAAAGTTAAACGCCAACACTGCACCCCTGACCGCTGCGGTTCCGAGTATCGCGGAAATTGTGACAATGATAAAAGGAGCTGCCCATCCTTGGATGGCTGCCTTAGATGTAAAAGACATGTTTTTTATGATTCCCCTCCTTGAGCAAGACAAAGCGCAGTTTGCATTCACGTGGAAAGGAGTCCAATATACCTTTAACCGACTTCCACAAGGATACAAACATTCCCCCACCATTGCTCATAATGCTTTAGCTAAAGCGCTATCAGAGATTCCTGTTTCACAGGGATGTACAGTATACCAATATATTGACGACATCTTAATAGGGGGGGAGAGAGCCAAGAAAGTGTACAAGACATGATGCAAAACATCCGAAAAACATTATCAGATTTGGGATTGGAAATTCCAGACTCAAAATGTCAGGGACCTGCACAGGAAGTTAAATTCCTGGGGGTCTGGTGGATTAAGGGAGCTGCTTCTGTCCCTCAGGATACCCTGAAAAAAATAGAACATGGACAGAATCCTTCCAGCACGAAGGAGTTACAGCAAGTTCTGGGAACTTTAAGTTATTGGCGTAAACACATCCCTGGCTTTTCCATCATTGCTCGCCCCCTTTATTGTTTGCTCAAAAAAGGTAAATCCTGGGAGTGGACTGAACAACATACTAATGCACTGGAATTGCTAATAAAAGAGCTAAGGTTATTCCAACAACTTGGCCCCATACATCCAACTGACCCTGTCCATGTAGAATGGGGGTCCAGCGAACATGGTTCTCATTGTAACTTATGGCAAAAGGGACCAGCAGGACCGGAGAGACCATTAGAATTTAGCTCTCACTCCTTTAATGATACTGAGAGCAGATATTCAGACCTAGAGAAGGGTTTACTGTCCCTGGTGCGAGCATTGCAACGAGCAGAGCAGATAAGGAGAGAACAGAGCGTGATTGTTCGGGGCCCTTTTCGTCTCCTAGATGTGGTCCGTAAAGGGACAGCACCACCAGCCGGCATTGCCCAGAAACCCACAGTTCGAAAGTGGTATGCTTATTTAGAAGGCATTAATGATATCATGCCAATCTCTGAAGGTAGTATCAAAGTATCCAAGCTCCAGAAGGATATAGATGGTGCCCTATTGTTCCAATCCCCACCAAACAGACCATCTCCAATCCAAGAAGCACCTCCTCTGAAAGAAGGCAGTGATCTTACAGGAGTGTGGTTTACTGATGCGTCATCTCACCGTGAGAACAATAAGTGGAAATACAAGGCCGTAGCACTGGAAGTAGCAACGGGGGAAAGAGCAATTGAAACAGGAGAAGGTAGCGCACAAGTAGGGGAACTCAGAGCCGTCCTACTAGCTGCACAACGTGGGGCTACTTACATTTACACTGACTCATATGCTGTTTTTAAAGGAGCCACTGAATGGATTGGACACTGGGCAGCCAATGATTGGCAGGTGAATAGAGTCCCAATCTGGGAGACAGAGAGTTGGAAGCAACTGTTGGAAATGGGAGGACAGAGAACATTGCACGTTGGTTGGGTAAAAGGCCATGATCGTTCGAACTCGATCACTGCTCAATTCAACCAACAGGTAGATAGCCTCACGCGGTTGCAGCAAATTGACATTGTAGATGATGGTCGGGAATGGGAACGCTTACTCGAATGGTTACATATTAAGCGTGGCCATACAGGCCGTGCTGATCTGTATCAGGAAGGTCTAGCCCGGGGGTGGCCTGTGTCGGTTAAGCTGTGTGAACAAGTAGTAACCGCCTGTTCACAATGTCGCCTACGACTCAATAAAGATCATCCGAGTAAGGCGCCTCCTTTACACATTCGGGACAAGAAAACATTGTGGCATTCATGGCAAATTGATTATATTGGGCCCTTGAGATCATCAGGTGAGAAAAGATACGTCCTAGTCGGAGTGGAGATTATCTCTGGCCTCGCTATGGCCACCAGCTTCAAATCAGCTACCGGGAACAACACAGTGAAAGGCCTAAAAGGGTGGTTCAGCACACTTCCCCTTCCTGAGGAAATCCAAAGTGATAACGGTTCACACTTTACCGCTACAGTGGTACAAGATTGGGCCAAAGAAGAAGGGATTCGATGGGTATTTCATACTCCCTATTATCCTCAGGCTAATGGCATTGTTGAACGCACCAATGGATTGGTTAAGCGTTTTGCAAAAACTCATGAACCTGGTTGGCATTTGCGATTGGATGATGCCATCTATCAATTAAATAACAGATGGAGTGGAGATGGCTGTCCTAAAATGAAAGCTTTCTGTGTATCTGCTGATATCATCACTCCAAAAGTTCCCAATGAACCACGAAAATACCTAGGACAATTTCACCCTGGGCAACCTGTGTTAGTGAAAATGCCTCAAATTGGCACAGTACCAATGGTGTTAGCTACTCCCAAAAACCCCCATGCACGGGAAGCCAAAGACTGTTCAGGGAAGATACACCGGATCAGCACCCGGTGGATCTCGCCCTCTTTTTAACCCCGTCGGTCAAATGAGACCGAGCAGATTTTCTTTTCCTTTGTGTCTTACAGGAACCTCGGAAGAACTGTACGTGGACAGACGCATTGGCCTACGCTAACCTCGAGTGTCTCCAGGGAATCCTGACATTGATCCTGGCAATAATATTATTTTTGTTATGTATGGCCATCTGGAGGCCTAAATTTTAGAATGACGAATTGGCAGATGGAATTGATGCTATTCAGTTTTATCTTTTTACTCCCTGTTGTTTGTAGTCAAAGAGACCCAGAATGGCCGTGGTCTCAAGCTTATGTAAAACACAATGCGATGGCAGGAACAGGAAAAGGAAAATTGAGCCTGGCCACTGTAGTCCTACATGAAAATGAGGTGTTTTCAAAACATGAGATAGATCAAAGCATAGATAAAGTCGAACCTGACTCAACTCCACAGACTAGTCTGGTTCCACTGCCACTATCTGAAACCCCCGATAATGACACCTTATTGAGCGGACTTAAGAATCTGCCCCTTGATGATGAGCTTTGGGATAATGCACTGTCACGATACACTGCAAGCACTGAGACACTAGAAAACATGAGGGATTTAAATCTCTCCACTCTGGTTATACAAGGAAGTGAAGTATATTCCAGAGATAAATGGAGTTGGAAAGACTCACTCCAAATGGCTAAGCTTGAAGCCGTCCCAGGAAAGAAAATACAAATTAGCTGCCGAGTAATCAATGGGTCTGCTCACCATAGACCAACTGTAATTGAAACCATCCATGTAGACTCTACTAAACCGGACAAATATAACACTGATTGATTGTTACAAAATTATAGAGCCAAACTCAGATTGCTGGCACAACTTCACCTTTATCAAACCTATCATAGTATATTGTATTTGGGGCTACATGGGCACGGAATTGTTATTTGAATTTATGATTGACTCAAATACATCTGAACCTGTTGAAATGAACCCAAAACCTACACCCCCACAAACTTTCAAGGGTGTAGCTACTCAGCCCTCCATTAGTCTAACTCCTTACACCTTTAACATTGGCCCTTATGCCATTAAACACACAGGTCAACAACAAATACCGTTTAACCCAACATATTCCCTCAAACGAGTAGAATTGTCAATGCAGATTAATATCTCTGCGATCAAACCCACCTGCTCACCATTCCTGAGTACATCTTATGCAGGATGGTCAGCATGGTTAGGCCGGCGAACTGTTGACACCTCACAACGACTGAAGAGAGAGGTGACTGGTATCTTAGGAACAGGACTGGGAGTCTTAAATAGTACAGATGCTGAGATACTTGCAAACAAACTAGTCACAACTACTAGTGATCTAGACAAATTAAAACATCCTCTACAGTCCTCTCTACCAGCATTGGGAAATCACCAATGGCTTTTATCGAATATATTGCCTCAGTGGGAGGAAACAGGTGAAAAAGACCATCAGCTGATCACAAATGCACTTGGTACAACCCAAAACAATGTTTCCTTGGCCCTTAGTTGTATCCAAGCCCAACTGTGGATGCAATCTATGACAGCCGCAATTATAAGGGAAGGTGAAGAAGGCACCTTGCCCACTGAAATTCGAAAAGTAATATGGGATAATGCAATTGAGTTTGAGAGAAAATTTCAATCCTGGTGGTATCTGGTTAATTTCACCTATGATCCCACTGAGAGCAAAGCCACAGCTTTTGTCTTAACGATACGCAATGCCTCAGTATACACCATATACCCAATCATCGCACTGGGGTTGAATCACCATGGAGCTATACTCCATCCGGTAGAGCATAGAGTGTGGGCACAACAAAACGAGAATAAATGGCAAACTGTTGATGTTGAAGCATGCATTTCACGAGATCAACAAGGATTCATTTGTGAGAGTAATACTCTCAAGGCACAAGACATTTGTCTTGACACCAACCAGAATGTTTGTCATTTTGAGATACAACCTGATGAAACCCCAGAAACTGTGCTTGTATATATTGGGAAAGGGTGTGTTTGCATGAGGTCTCCCTGTACTTTTGTATTCGTAGATGACATAGCAGTAGATATAAGTAATAACTCAAATCTTTGTGTTTGTAACTTTACTAACATCATTGGATGTGACTTCAGTTATTCAGCTCCTGTTACGTCTTTTCAATTGCTACAATCTAATTACACATTGATTCGAGATTTGCTGCCTACCCCTATCGGAATGAATCTCTCACTAGTGAGGAAGTTGCTACAACACGATGAATTGAAGCGATTGTTGAAAGAGGCCCAAGAAAATGGACAAAGAACTCTGATTGCTGTCCATCATGATGTTGAAGAAATACACCATGTACTGGAAAGGGTCAAGAGAGACGGTGGACATGAATGGTGGGACACCCTCTTTGGATGGTCACCGACAGCTACAGGACTTTTTAACAAGATGCTCCATCCTGTTGTTGTTCTACTAGTACTCACTGTATTGTGCTTTGCTTTGACAATTGTTTTGCATGTTAGACTTTGGATTATGATGAAACGCTTAACTCGCTTAATCACCCCGCAAGAAGTATTTGCACTTGATATCCCTCGCCATAAGAGGACATGTGATATTCCCCATCAGTATTGATTATCGTGGAGCTTGAGTGACTGTAGTCACGGGGTGGATTATGTGGAATAATTACTAAATTGGCCAAGAATACAAAAATACAGCATTGTTCACACATTAAGGAAAGTCATAAAATCAAGAGGCTTCTGAGGTAGAATACAGCCACAGCTAGCACACGAAGAATGCAACATCTGTGATTCCCTGCGCGAGGTTGTTTGCGAAACTACACGAGGGATGGAACGGAACACGCTTGTTCCGTGGCCTTCCCTTGTGACGAATAGCAGATATGGGGACGAGATGGTACTACGGAACTGATAAGCGGCCTACAAGCTACCCGAGCCAACATTTCGTCAAATGTTGATGAAATGCTGTCCTTTTGTGCGAACTTTGCTCACCACAATGTACCAAAACACACCTCCATCCCGGAGGCTATCCGCCCCCGAGGTGTGAACACTCCTCCTTGAATACATTAATCATAATAAAAGTATGTATGACTAAAGTCACTCAAACTCCACTTTGAAGATAAAAAAATAATATAAAAATAGCCCAAGAGAGAGGGGATGTCAGGGAAGACACCATCGCGAAGAATTCCACCGCTGATTTCCGGGATCAGTCGACGGGCTGAGCCTTTCTTCCCCCCCATAGGGACGCCTTTGGGTAAGACTTCGATTACACCGAGCGCTTTCTCGGGGACTTAGAAATTTCTCTAGAGAATCTCTACCCTACGTTTATAGCCAGGCTGTATCGTTTATAATTTTGTCGCGCGTTTGTATACTTAGCAATATCTTTATTTGCACGTGCTTTGCAGACAGTGTATTTATCACCGGCAATCCTAAAGAACCTGTATATCTGTTGTTTAAATAAACTGCACTGTTTAAGTAGCTAGTCGTTCCGCTTTCTCACTGAACGCGACCAAAACTACAGAGAGGCCGTGCTAGTTCAGGAGCACGACTAGACTGAAGGTGCAGTCCACTATTAGTGTATCCAAATCGTAGTAGTTTAATACATATTAAACGCGATTGGACTGATAGTGCTGAATTGGGCATCACTCAGAATTTAAACCTAGCCGCACCTAGCCTCCCACCTCGGTGAGGAGTGTTAGAACGCAAGGGGGTTTATCTTCTGCCAAAACCGCTTGGCCCCGTTTCACGCAACAGAATTTGGCGTAGTCGGCAGGATTGCCATGGATAAACTGCTGCAAAAATATGATTGTGCCCCTTCCCAGGCTGGGAAGGAGTGGGCCCAAAAATTTTGGAAGGATGAAGAGAAAGTGGTGGAACGTATTGAAGAGTGTCGGGTTTCACAGAAGCTCAGAGCGGGGAAAGGCAAGGGTGTGATTTGTGCTGCGTTAGGCGCCTGTTTATCTTGTGCACAACAAGAAGCTAGAGAAACCCCTGCTCCTAATCTGATTTCAGCTGTAGAATATGCAACCCTGAAATCGGAGAATGAGGTGCTGAAGTCATCATTAGCCTTGCAAAAGGAGACAGGAGAAAAATTAAGAACTCACGTCGATAAGCTTGTGAGTGAGAATGAATGTTTAGGAAACCAGAATGCTCAACTTAAAATATTATTAGAAAGGGTGACTGGGCTCTTAGATAAAATGCAGCCCTCGACCCAGGTCCAACAGATTCGTAAGTTAATGTGTTATCCAAATTCCGGAACCCAGACCGGAGATTTTTTGTCTAATAGCGAGGATGACGAAGAAGATGAGGAGGAAAGGACTTTTACTTTGAAATCCCAAGTTTTTCCTTTACGTCCTCTGGTTAAAACTGAAGCTGCGGTTGATGACGATGATGAAATTCACACCACTGTGCGTACCGTTCCACGGACACCAACCGAGTTAACAAAAATAAGGGAGAAATATTCGAGGCGACCAGAAGAGTCAGCTGTTGAGTACGTGTGGCGAGTTTCTTCTGAAGGGGGGGACAGAATTATGCTGAGTGAGGAAGAAGCAGGAGACTCTTGGGGACCAGGAGTGTTTTTAACCACTATGCCTGGGGATCATAATTATTCCCTAACTGCTCGAGCAGCCTATTGGGCAGGGGGTATGGATCCGCGAGAGAGGGGGGAGCCGTTAGAGATTAGAGCTACAGGCTACTCTGATCTGTTTGCGGCTGTACGGAAAGCAGCTTGTCTGCAAGCCATGTATGACAGAGAGGAATTTCGGAAATCCCCAATGTCAGCCCCTATCGACCCCGATCGATTAGCCCCTCTCATCCGTGGTCTTCCCGATTGCCTGAAACCGTTCCTTGTTCGTACTCAAGATCGTATACGAGAGGCTCGGGGTGCTCATAGGCGGGGCCGTCGTCACTACATGCCCACCTGGAATGAATATGTACAGGAAATAGATCAATATGGGCGCCGAATGGGCTGGGCCAGCCTAACTAGTGAGAAATCCTCCGAACACCCCCGAAAGGTTCGCCAAGTCCGAACTCACACTAAAAACCCTAAATCGGAGGAAAGGTTTAAGCCTGATAAGGACCGGAATGAGTTGTGGCGTAAAGCCCTACAATTAGGGGTGCCCCGACAATTCTTGCACGGTGTCCCTACGGGAGACCTCCGTACACTAGTCCAATCTCTAACTAGAAAGAATAATGTGGCTGGGGAGAAAAGTCTAACCAGAGAATCCCCAAGTCGTGAGAAAATTGTGCCTTCTGCACCGGAACGTAACTTGATTGATTTGACAGAGTCCCAGCCAAAAAACTCCTATCCCCGGGGAGGGCAGTGAGCCACCCTGTCCGGCAGGTACTAGCAATTCAATGGCTCTCTCATAAAGACTCCGAACCCGTTATTATCATTCCTGTTGGACCCCGGAAGATATTGGTAAATTTTATTATTGATACTGGAGCCCAAATGTCTGCAATCACTAACGAAACAGCACAACTTCTAGGTATAAATCCCACCCGACGCAGAGTCAACTTCACAGGAATTGATGGTGTGGTAAAAACAT
The DNA here is from genome assembly GCF_964199755.1 of Larus michahellis. Taxonomy (NCBI): domain Eukaryota; kingdom Metazoa; phylum Chordata; class Aves; order Charadriiformes; family Laridae; genus Larus; species Larus michahellis. The sequence continues at coordinate 101,982 of NW_027436042.1, read as the reverse complement.
GCCCCACTGCAAAAATTAACCTCTGGTTGCCGGGAGAGCAGCGAATGACTAGGGCAGAAGTGTTAGTGGGTGCCTCACATTCTAACCTCCTAGGATTTGACGTGCTGCGTGGGCGAATGTGGAAATTCCCGGATGGAACTGCGTGGAGTTTTGCAGGACGCAAAAAAGGATTAGACACAGTTAAACTGGGCCTATTAGAAACATCTATACCTTTGCCTCCCTCTAAAATTACCAACGTCCGACAGTACCCACTGCCTGCAGCTGCACTTGCAGGAGCAGACGGGGTGGTATCAGATTTAGAAAAAAGAAACATCATTCAGAGGACTCACTCGCCTTATAATTCACCGGTGTGGCCAGTAAAGAAACCAACCGGGCAATGGCGTTTCACAGTAGATTACCGAAAGTTAAACGCCAACACTGCACCCCTGACCGCTGCGGTTCCGAGTATCGCGGAAATTGTGACAATGATAAAAGGAGCTGCCCATCCTTGGATGGCTGCCTTAGATGTAAAAGACATGTTTTTTATGATTCCCCTCCTTGAGCAAGACAAAGCGCAGTTTGCATTCACGTGGAAAGGAGTCCAATATACCTTTAACCGACTTCCACAAGGATACAAACATTCCCCCACCATTGCTCATAATGCTTTAGCTAAAGCGCTATCAGAGATTCCTGTTTCACAGGGATGTACAGTATACCAATATATTGACGACATCTTAATAGGGGGGGAGAGAGCCAAGAAAGTGTACAAGACATGATGCAAAACATCCGAAAAACATTATCAGATTTGGGATTGGAAATTCCAGACTCAAAATGTCAGGGACCTGCACAGGAAGTTAAATTCCTGGGGGTCTGGTGGATTAAGGGAGCTGCTTCTGTCCCTCAGGATACCCTGAAAAAAATAGAACATGGACAGAATCCTTCCAGCACGAAGGAGTTACAGCAAGTTCTGGGAACTTTAAGTTATTGGCGTAAACACATCCCTGGCTTTTCCATCATTGCTCGCCCCCTTTATTGTTTGCTCAAAAAAGGTAAATCCTGGGAGTGGACTGAACAACATACTAATGCACTGGAATTGCTAATAAAAGAGCTAAGGTTATTCCAACAACTTGGCCCCATACATCCAACTGACCCTGTCCATGTAGAATGGGGGTCCAGCGAACATGGTTCTCATTGTAACTTATGGCAAAAGGGACCAGCAGGACCGGAGAGACCATTAGAATTTAGCTCTCACTCCTTTAATGATACTGAGAGCAGATATTCAGACCTAGAGAAGGGTTTACTGTCCCTGGTGCGAGCATTGCAACGAGCAGAGCAGATAAGGAGAGAACAGAGCGTGATTGTTCGGGGCCCTTTTCGTCTCCTAGATGTGGTCCGTAAAGGGACAGCACCACCAGCCGGCATTGCCCAGAAACCCACAGTTCGAAAGTGGTATGCTTATTTAGAAGGCATTAATGATATCATGCCAATCTCTGAAGGTAGTATCAAAGTATCCAAGCTCCAGAAGGATATAGATGGTGCCCTATTGTTCCAATCCCCACCAAACAGACCATCTCCAATCCAAGAAGCACCTCCTCTGAAAGAAGGCAGTGATCTTACAGGAGTGTGGTTTACTGATGCGTCATCTCACCGCGAGAACAATAAGTGGAAATACAAGGCCGTAGCACTGGAAGTAGCAACGGGGGAAAGAGCAATTGAAACAGGAGAAGGTAGCGCACAAGTAGGGGAACTCAGAGCCGTCCTACTAGCTGCACAACGTGGGGCTACTTACATTTACACTGACTCATATGCTGTTTTTAAAGGAGCCACTGAATGGATTGGACACAGGGCAGCCAATGATTGGCAGGTGAATAGAGTCCCAATCTGGGAGACAGAGAGTTGGAAGCAACTGTTGGAAATGGGAGGACAGAGAACATTGCACATCGGTTGGGTAAAAGGCCATGATCGTTCGAACTCGATCACTGCTCAATTCAACCAACAGGTAGATAGCCTCACGCGGTTGCAGCAAATTGACATTGTAGATGATGGTCGGGAATGGGAACGCTTACTCGAATGGTTACATATTAAGCGTGGCCATACAGGCCGTGCTGATCTGTATCAGGAAGGTCTAGCCCGGGGGTGGCCTGTGTCGGTTAAGCTGTGTGAACAAGTAGTAACCGCCTGTTCACAATGTCGCCTACGACTCAATAAAGATCATCCGAGTAAGGCGCCTCCTTTACACATTCGGGACAAGAAAACATTGTGGCATTCATGGCAAATTGATTATATTGGGCCCTTGAGATCATCAGGTGAGAAAAGATACGTCCTAGTCGGAGTGGAGATTATCTCTGGCCTCGCTATGGCCACCAGCTTCAAATCAGCTACCGGGAACAACACAGTGAAAGGCCTAAAAGGGTGGTTCAGCACACTTCCCCTTCCTGAGGAAATCCAAAGTGATAACGGTTCACACTTTACCGCTACAGTGGTACAAGATTGGGCCAAAGAAGAAGGGATTCGATGGGTATTTCATACTCCCTATTATCCTCAGGCTAATGGCATTGTTGAACGCACCAATGGATTGGTTAAGCGTTTTGCAAAAACTCATGAACCTGGTTGGCATTTGCCATTGGATGATGCCATCTATCAATTAAATAACAGATGGAGTGGAGATGGCTGTCCTAAAATGAAAGCTTTCTGTGTATCTGCTGATATCATCACTCCAAAAGTTCCCAATGAACCACGAAAATACCTGGGACAATTTCACCCTGGGCAACCTGTGTTAGTGAAAATGCCTCAAATTGGCACAGTACCAATGGTGTTAGCTACTCCCAAAAACCCCCATGCACGGGAAGCCAAAGACTGTTCAGGGAAGATACACCGGATCAGCACCCGGTGGATCTCGCCCTCTTTTTAACCCCGTCGGTCAAATGAGACCGAGCAGATTTTCTTTTCCTTTGTGTCTTACAGGAACCTCGGAAGAACTGTACGTGGACAGACGCATTGGCCTACGCTAACCTCGAGTGTCTCCAGGGAATCCTGACATTGATCCTGGCAATAATATTATTTTTGTTATGTATGGCCATCTGGAGGCCTAAATTTTAGAATGACGAATTGGCAGATGGAATTGATGCTATTCAGTTTTATCTTTTTACTCCCTGTTGTTTGTAGTCAAAGAGACCCAGAATGGCCGTGGTCTCAAGCTTATGTAAAACACAATGCGATGGCAGGAACAGGAAAAGGAAAATTGAGCCTGGCCACTGTAGTCCTACATGAAAATGAGGTGTTTTCAAAACATGAGATAGATCAAAGCATAGATAAAGTCGAACCTGACTCAACTCCACAGACTAGTCTGGTTCCACTGCCACTATCTGAAACCCCCGATAATGACACCTTATTGAGCGGACTTAAGAATCTGCCCCTTGATGATGAGCTTTGGGATAATGCACTGTCACGATACGCTGCAAGCACTGAGACACTAGAAAACATGAGGGATTTAAATCTCTCCACTCTGGTTATACAAGGAAGTGAAGTATATTCCAGAGATAAATGGAGTTGGAAAGACTCACTCCAAATGGCTAAGCTTGAAGCCGTCCCAGGAAAGAAAATACAAATTAGCTGCCGAGTAATCAATGGGTCTGCTCACCATAGACCAACTGTAATTGAAACCATCCATGTAGACTCTACTAAACCGGACAAATATAACACTGATTGATTGTTACAAAATTATAGAGCCAAACTCAGATTGCTGGCACAACTTCACCTTTATCAAACCTATCATAGTATATTGTATTTGGGGCTACAGGGGCACGGAATTGTTATTTGAATTTATGATTGACTCAAATACATCTGAACCTGTTGAAATGAACCCAAAACCTACACCCCCACAAACTTTCAAGGGTGTAGCTACTCAGCCCTCCATTAGTCTAACTCCTTACACCTTTAACATTGGCCCTTATGCCATTAAACACACAGGTCAACAACAAATACCGTTTAACCCAACATATTCCCTCAAACGAGTAGAATTGTCAATGCAGATTAATATCTCTGCGATCAAACCCACCTGCTCACCATTCCTGAGTACATCTTATGCAGGATGGTCAGCATGGTTAGGCCGGCGAACTGTTGACACCTCACAACGACTGAAGAGAGAGGTGACTGGTATCTTAGGAACAGGACTGGGAGTCTTAAATAGTATAGATGCTGAGATACTTGCAAACAAACTAGTCACAACTACTAGTGATCTAGACAAATTAAAACATCCTCTACAGTCCTCTCTATCAGCATTGGGAAATCACCAATGGCTTTTATCGAATATATTGCCTCAGTGGGAGGAAACAGGTGAAAAAGACCATCAGCTGATCACAAATGCACTTGGTACAACCCCAAACAATGTTTCCTTGGCCCTTAGTTGTATCCAAGCCCAACTGTGGATGCAATCTATGACAGGCGCAATTATAAGGGAAGGTGAAGAAGGCACCTTGCCCACTGAAATTCGAAAAGTAATATGGGATAATGCAATTGAGTTTGAGAGAAAATTTCAATCCTGGTGGTATCTGGTTAATTTCACCTATGATCCCACTGAGAGCAAAGCCACAGCTTTTGTCTTAACGATACGCAATGCCTCAGTATACACCATATACCCAATCATCGCACTGGGGTTGAATCACCATGGAGCTATACTCCATCCGGTAGAGCATAGAGTGTGGGCACAACAAAACGAGAATAAATGGCAAACTGTTGATGTTGAAGCATGCATTTCACGAGATCAACAAGGATTCATTTGTGAGAGTAATACTCTCAAGGCACAAGACATTTGTCTTGACACCAACCAGAATGTTTGTCATTTTGAGATACAACCTGATGAAACCCCAGAAACTGTGCTTGTATATATTGGGAAAGGGTGTGTTTGCATGAGGTCTCCCTGTACTTTTGTATTCGTAGATGACATAGCAGTAGATATAAGTAATAACTCAAATCTTTGTGTTTGTAACTTTACTAACATCATTGGATGTGACTTCAGTTATTCAGCTCCTGTTACGTCTTTTCAATTGCTACAATCTAATTACACATTGATTCGAGATTTGCTGCCTACCCCTATCGGAATGAATCTCTCACTAGTGAGGAAGTTGCTACAACACGATGAATTGAAGCGATTGTTGAAAGAGGCCCAAGAAAATGGACAAAGAACTCTGATTGCTGTCCATCATGATGTTGAAGAAATACACCATGTACTGGAAAGGGTCAAGAGAGACGGTGGACATGAATGGTGGGACACCCTCTTTGGATGGTCACCGACAGCTACAGGACTTTTTAACAAGATGCTCCATCCTGTTGTTGTTCTACTAGTACTCACTGTATTGTGCTTTGCTTTGACAATTGTTTTGCATGTTAGACTTTGGATGCGAGCGGCTGCCAAAGAGCTTTCCAACGAGGCACGGCTTTCCCTCCTGGCTCTTCGGGCGTGGGAGCTGTGGCCAGAGCCGCGGCCCTACCGGAATATGCTTCGCAGGCTGGCGCGGCGGCGCCACGTGGGCGCCGGTGGCGCCGAGGCTGACGGCCGCCGCAAAGCCCGCAGCCCCACGGGCTGTGGGGCCACGCGAGCGGCTGCCAAAGAGCTTTCCAACGAGGCACGGCTTTCCCTCCTGGCTCTTCGGGCGTGGGAGCTGTGACCAGAGCCGTGGCCCTACCCGAAAATGCTTCGCAGGCTGGCGTGGCGGCGCCAGGTGGGCGCCGGTGGCACCGAGGCTGACGGCCGCCGCAAAGCCCGCAGCCCCACGGGCTGTGGGGCCACGCGAGCGGCTGCCAAAGAGCTTTCCAACGAGGCACGGCTTTCCCTCCTGGCTCTTCGGGCGTGGGAGCTGTCGCCAGAGCCGCGGCCCTACCAGAAAATGCTTCGCAGGCTGGCGCGGCGGCCCCACGTGGGCGCCTGTGGCGCCGAGGCTGACGGCCGCTGGAAAGCCCGCAGCCCCACGGGCTGTGGGGCCACGCGAGCGGCTGCCAAAGAGCTTTCCAACGAGGCACGGCTTTCCCTCCTGGCTCTTCGGGCGTGGGAGCTGTGGCCAGAGCCGCGGCCCTACCGGAAAATGCTTCGGGGTCTGGCGCGGCGGCGCCACGTGGGCGCCGGTGGCGCCGAGGCTGACGGCCGCCGCAAAGCCCGCAGCCCCACGGGCTGTGGGGCCACGCGAGCGGCTGCCAAAGAGCTTTCCAACGAGGCACGGCTTTCCCTCCTGGCTCTTTGGGCGTGGGAGCTGTGGCCAGAGCCGCGGCCCTACCGGAAAATGCTTCGCAGGCTGGCGCGGCGGCCCCACGTGGGCGCCGGTGGCGCCGAGGCTGACGGCCGCCGCAAAGCCCGTAGCCCCACGGGCTGTGGGGCCACGCGAGCGGCTGCCAAAGAGCTTTCCAACGAGGCACGGCTTTCCCTCCAAGCTCTTCGGGCGTAGGAGCTGTGGCCAGAGCCGCGGCCCTACCGGAAAATGCTTCGCAGGCTGGCGCGGCGGCGCCACGTGGGCGCCGGTGCTGCCGAGGCTGACGGCCGCCGCAAAGCCCGCAGCCCCACGGGCTGTGGGGCCATGCGAGCGGCTGCCAAAGAGCTTTCCAACGAGGCACGGCTTTCCCTCCTGGCTCTTCGGGAATGGGAGCTGTGGCCAGAGCCGCGGCCCTACCGGAAAATGCTTCGCAGGCTGGCGCGGCGGCGCCATGTGGGTGCCGGTGGCGCCGAGGCTGACGGCCGCCGGAAAGCCCGCAGCCCCACAGGCTGTGGGGCCACGCGAGCGGCTGCCAAAGAGCTTTCCAACGAGGCACGGCTTTCCCTCCTGGCTCTTTGGGCGTGGGAGCTGTCGCCAGAGCCGCCTCCCTCCCGGAAAATGCTTCGGGGGCTGGCGCGGCGGCGCCACGTGGACTCCGGTGGCACCGAGGCTGACGGCCGCCGCAAAGCCCGCAGCCCCACAGGCTGTGGGGCCACGCGAGCGGCTGCCAAAGAGCTTTCCAACGAGGCACGGCTTTCCCTCCTGGCTCTTCGGGCGTGGGAGCTGTGGCCAGAGCCGCGGCCCTACCGGAAAATGCTTCACAGGCTGGCGCGGCGGCGCCACGTGAGCGCCGGTGGCGCCGAGGCTGACGGCCGCCGCAAAGCCCGCAGCCCCACGGGCTGTGGGGCCACGCGAGCGGCTGCCAAAGAGCTTTCCAACGAGGCACAGCTTTCCCTCCTGGCTCTTCGGGCGTGGGAGCTGTGGCCAGAGCCGCGGCCCTACCGGAAAATGCTTCGCAGGCTGGCGCGGCGGCGCCAGGTGGGCGCCGGTGGCGCCGAGGCTGACGGCCGCCGCAAAGCCCGCAGCCCCACAGGCTGTGGGGCCACGCGAGCGGCTGCCAAAGAGCTTTCCAACGAGGCACGGCTTTCCCTCCTGGCTCTTCGGGCGAGCGAGCTGTGGCCAGAGCCGCGGCCCTACCGGAAAATGCTTCACAGGCTGGCGCGGCGGCGCCACATGAGCGCCGGTGGCGCCGAGGCTGATGGCCGCTGGAAAGCCCGCAGCCCCACGGGCCGTGGGGCCACGCGAGCGGCTGCCAAAGAGCTTTCCAACGAGGCATGGCTTCCCCTCCTGGCTCTTCGGGCGTGGGAGCTGTGGCCAGAGCCGCGGCCCTACCGGAAAATGCTTCGCAGGCTGGCGCGGCGGCGCCAGGTGGGCGCCGGTGGCGCCGAGGCTGACGGCTGCCACAAAGCCCGCAACCCCACGGGCTGTGGGGCCACGCGAGCGGCTGCCAAAGAGCTTTCCAATGAGGCACGGCTTCCCCTCCTGGCTCTTCAGGCGTGGGAGCTGTGGCCAGAGCCGTGGCCCTACTGGAAAATGCTTCGCAGGCTGGCGCGGCGGCGCCAGGTGGGCGCCAGTGGCGCCGAGGCTGACGGCCGCCGGAAAGCCCGCAGCCCCACGGGCTGTGGGGCCACGCGAGCGGCTGCCAAAGAGCTTTCCAACGAGGCACGGCTTTCCCTCCTGGCTCTTCGGGCGTGGGAGCTGTGGCCAGAGCCGCGGCCCTACCGGAAAATGCTTCGCAGGCTGGCGCGGCGGCGCCACGTGAGCGCCGGTGGCGCCGAGGCTGACGGCCGCCGCAAAGCCCGCAGCCCCACGGGCTGTGGGGCCACGCGAGCGGCTGCCAAAGAGCTTTCCAACGAGGCACGGCTTTCCCTCCTGGCTCTTCAAGCGTGGGAACTGTGGAAAGAGCCGCGGCCCTACCGGAAAATGCTTCGCAGGCTGGCGCGGCTCCGCCAGGTGGACGCCGGTGGCGCCGAGGCTGACGGCCGCCGCAAAGCCCGCAGCCCCACAGGCTGTGGGGCTACGCGAGCGGCTGCCAAAGAGCTTTCCAACGAGGCACGGCTTTCCCTCCTGGCTCTTCGGGCGTGGGAGCTGTGGCCAGAGCCGCGGCCCTACCGGAAAATGCTTCGCAGGCTGGCGCGGCGGCGCCATGTGGGTGCCGGTGGCGCCGAGGCTGACGGCTGCCGGAAAGCCCGCAGCCCCACGGGCTGTGGGGCCACGCGAGCGGCTGCCAAAGAGCTTTCCAACGAGGCACGGCTTTCCCTCCTGGCTCTTCGGGCGTGGGAGCTGTGGCCAGAGCCGCGGCCCTACCGGAAAATGCTTCGCAGGCTGGCGCGGCGGCGCCACGTGGGCGCCGGTGGCGCCGAGGCTGACGGCCGCCGCAAAGCCCGCAGCCCCACGGGCTGTGGGGCCACGCGAGCGGCTGCCAAAGAGCTTTCCAACGAGGCACGGCTTTCCCTCCTGGCTCTTCAGGCGTGGGAGCTGTGGCCAGAGCCACGGCCCTACCGGAAAATGCTTCGGGGGCTGGCGCGGCGGCGTCAGGTGGGCGACGGTGTCGCCGAGGCTGACGGCCGCCGCAAAGCCCGCAGCCCCACGGGCTGTGGGGCCACGCGAGCGGCTGCCAAAGAGCTTTCCAACGAGGCACGGCTTTCCCTCCTGGCTCTTCGGCCGTGGGAGCTGTGGCCAGAGCCGCGGCCCTACCGGAAAATGCTTCGCAGGCTGGCGCGGCGGCGCCAGGTGGGTGCTGGTGGCGCCGAGGCTGACGGCCGCCGGAAAGGCCGCAGCCCCACAGGCTGTGGGGCCACGCGAGTGGCTGCCAAAGAGCTTTCCAACGAGGCACGGCTTTCCCTCCTGGCTCTTCGGGCGTGGGAGCTGTGGCCAGAGCCGCGGCCCTACCGGAAAATGCTTCACAGGCTGGCGCGGCGGCGCCACGTGAGCGCCGGTGGCGCCGAGGCTGACGGCCGCCGCAAAGCCCGCAGCCCCACGGGCTGTGGGGCCACGCGAGCGGCTGCCAAAGAGCTTTCCAACGAGGCACGGCTTTCCCTCCTGGCTCTTCGGGCGAGCGAGCTGTGGCCAGAGCCGCGGCCCTACCGGAAAATGCTTCACAGGCTGGCGCGGCGGCGCGACATGAGCGCCGGTGGCGCCGAGGCTGATGGCCGCTGGAAAGCCCGCAGCCCCACGGGCCGTGGGGCCACGCGAGCGGCTGCCAAAGAGCTTTCCAACGAGGCATGGCTTCCCCTCCTGGCTCTTCGGGCGTGGGAGCTGTGGCCAGAGCCGCGGCCCTACCGGAAAATGCTTCGCAGGCTGGCGCGGCGGCGCCAGGTGGGCGCCGGTGGCGCCGAGGCTGACGGCTGCCACAAAGCCCGCAACCCCACGGGCTGTGGGGCCACGCGAGCGGCTGCCAAAGAGCTTTCCAATGAGGCACGGCTTCCCCTCCTGGCTCTTCAGGCGTGGGAGCTGTGGCCAGAGCCGTGGCCCTACCGGAAAATGCTTCGCAGGCTGGCACGGCGGCGCCAGGTGGGCGCCGGTGGCGCCAAGGCTGACGGCCGCTGCAAAGCCCGCAGCCCCACGGGCTGTGGGGCCACGCGAGCGGCTGCCAAAGAGCTTTCCAAGGAGGCACGGCTTTCCCTCCTGGCTCTTCGGGCGTGGGAGCTGTGGCCAGAGCCGCGCCCTACCGGAAAATGCTTCGCAGGCTGGCGCGGCGGCGCCACGTGAGCGCCGGTGGCGCCGAGGCTGACGGCCGCCGCAAAGCCCGCAGCCCCACGGGCTGTGGGGCCACGCGAGCGGCTGCCAAAGAGCTTTCCAACGAGGCACGGCTTTCCCTCCTGGCTCTTCAAGCGTGGGAACTGTGGAAAGAGCCGCGGCCCTACCGGAAAATGCTTCGCAGGCTGGCGCGGCTCCGCCAGGTGGACGCCGGTGGCGCCGAGGCTGACGGCCGCCGCAAAGCCCGCAGCCCCACGGGCTGTGGGGCCACGCGAGCGGCTGCCAAAGAGCTTTCCAACGAGGCACGGCTTTCCCTCCTGGCTCTTCGGGCGAGCGAGCTGTGGCCAGAGCCGCGGCCCTACCGGAAAATGCTTCGCAGGCTGGCGCGGCGGCGCCACGTGGCCGCCGGTGGCGCCGAGGCTGACGGCCGCCGGAAAGCCCGCAGCCCCACGGGCTGTGGGGCCACGCGAGCGGCTGCCAAAGAGCTTTCCAACGCGGCACCGCTTTCCCTCCTAGCTCTTCGTGCGTAGGAGCTGTGGCCAAAGCCGCGGCCCTACTGGAAAATCCTTCGCAGGCTGGCGCGGCGGCACCAGGTGGGCGCCGGTGGCGCCGAGGCTGACGGCTGCCGCAAAGCCCGCAGCCCCACGGGCTGTGGGGCCACGTGAGCGGCTGCCAAAGAGCTTTCCAACGAGGCACGGCTTTCCCTCCTGGCTCTTCGGGCGTGGGAGCTGTCGCCAGAGCAGCGGCCCTACCGGAAAATGCTTCGCAGGCTGGCACGGCGGCGCCACGTGGGCGCCGGTGGCGCCGAGGCTGACGGCCGCCGGAAAGCCCGCAGCCCCACGGGCTGTGGGGCCACGCGAGCGGCTGCCAAAGAGCTTTCCAACGAGGCACGGCTTTCCCTCCTGGCTCTTCGGGCGTGGGAGCTGTGGCCAGAGCCGCAGCCCTACCGGAAAATGCTTCGCAGGCTGGCACGGCGGCGCCACGTGGGCGCCGGTGGCGCCGAGGCTGAAGGCCGACGGAAAGCCCGCAGCCCCACGGGCTGTGGGGCCACGCGAGCGGCTGCCAAAGAGCTTTCCAACGAGGCACGGCTTTCCCTCCTGGCTCTTCGGGCGTGGGAGCTGTGGCCAGAGCCGCGGCCCTACCGGAAAATGCTTCGCAGGCTGGCACGGCGGCGCCACGTGGGCGCCGGTGGCGCCGAGGCTGATGGCCGACGGATAGCCCGCAGCCCCATGGGCTGTGGGGCCACGCGAACGGCTGCCAAAGAGCTTTCCAACGAGGCACGGCTTTCCCTCCTGGCTCTTCGGGCGTGGGAGCTGTCGCCAGAGCCGCGGCCCTACCGGAAAGTGCTTCGCAGGCTGGCGCGGCGGCGCCAGGTGGGCTCCGGTGGCGCCGAGGCTGACGGCCGCCGCAAAGCCCGCAGCCCCACGGGCTTTGGGGCCACGCGAGCGGCTGCCAAAGAGCTTTCCAACGAGGCACGGCTTTCCCTCCTGGCTCTTCGGGCGTGGGAGCTGTGGCCAGAGCCGCGGCCCTACCGGAAAATGCTTCGCAGGCTGGCGCGGCGGCGCCACGTGGGCGCCGGTGGCGCCGAGGCTGACGGCCGCCGCAAAGCCCGCAGCCCCACGGGCTGTGGGGCCACGCGAGCGGCTGCCAAAGAGCTTTCCAACGAGGCACGGCTTTCCCTCCTGGCTCTTCGGGCGTGGGAGCTGTGGCCAGAGCCGCGGCCCTACCGGAAAATGCTTCGCAGGCTGGTGCGGCGGCACCACGTGGGCGCCGGTGGCGCCGAGGCTGACGGCCGCCGCAAAGCCCGCAGCCCCACGGGCTGTGGGGCCACGCGAGCGGCTGCCAAAGAGCTTTCCAACGAGGCACGGCTTTCCCTCCTGGCTCTTCGGGCGTGGGAGCTGTGGCCAGAGCCGCAGCCCTACCGGAAAATGCTTCGCAGGCTGGCGCGGTGGAACCAGGTGGGCGCCGGTGGCACCGAGGCTGACAGCCGCCGGAAAGCTCGCAGCCCCACGGGCTGTGGGGCCACGCGAGTGGCTGCCAAAGAGCTTTCCAACGAGGCACGGCTTTCCCTCCTGGCTCTTCGGGCGTGGGAGCTTTGGCGAGAGCCGAGGCCCTACCAGAAAATGCTTCGGGGCCTGGCGCGGCGGCGCCAGGTGGGCGCCGGTGGCGCCGAGGCTGATGGCCGCCGCAAAGCCCGCAGCCCCACGGGCTGTGGGGCCACGCGAGTGGCTGCCAAAGAGCTTTCCAACGAGGCACGGCTTTCCCTCCTGGCTCTTCGGGCGTGGGAGCTGTGGCCAGAGGCGCGGCCCTACCGGAAAATGCTTCACAGGCTGGCGCGGCGGCACCACGTGGGCGCCGGTGGCGCCGAGGCTGACGGCCGCCGCAAAGCCCGCAGCCCCACGGGCTGTGGGGCCACGCGAGCGGCTGCCAAAGAGCTTTCCAACGAGGCACGGCTTTCCCTCCTGGCTCTTCGGGCGTGGGAGCTGTGGCCAGAGCCGCGGCCCTACCGGAAAATGCTTTGGGGGCTGGTGCAGCGGTGCCACGTGGGCGCCGGTGGCACCGAGGCTGACGGCCGCCGCAAAGCCCGCAGCCCCACGGGCTGTGGGGCCACGCGAGCGGCTGCCAAAGAGCTTTCCAAGGAGGCACGGCTTTCCCTCCTGGCTCTTCGGGCGTGGGAGCTGTGGCCAGAGCTGCAGCCCTACCGGAAAATGCTTCGCAGGCTGGCGCGGCGGCGCCAGGTGGGCGCCGGTGGCGCCAGGGCTGATGGCCGCCGCAAAGCCCGCAGCCCCACGGGCTGTGGGGCCACGCGAGCGGCTGCCAAAGAGCTTTCCAACGAGGCACGGCTTTCCCTCCTGGCTCTTCGGGCGTGGGAGCTGTGGCCAGAGCCGCGGTCCTACCGGAAAATGCTTCGGGGGCTGGCGCGGCGGCGCCAGGTGGGCGCCGGTTGCGCCGAGGCTGATGGCCACCGCAAAGCCCGCAGCTCCACGGGCTGTGGGGCCACGCGAGCGGCTGCCAAAGAGCTTTCCAACGAGGCACGGCTTTCCCTCCTGGCTCTTCGGGCGTGGGAGCTGTGGCCAGAGCCGCGGCCCTACCGGAAAATGCTTCGGGGGCTGGCGCGGCGGCACCACATGGGCTCCGGTGGCGCCGAGGCTGACGGCCGCCGCAAAGCCCGCAGCCCCACGGGCTGTGGGGCCACGCGAGCGGCTGCCAAAGAGCTTTCCAACGAGGCACGGCTTTCCCTCCTGGCTCTTCGGGCGTGGGAGCTGTGGCCAGAGCCGCGGCCCTACCGGAAAATGCTTTGGGGGCTGGTGCAGCGGTGCCACGTGGGCGCCGGTGGCACCGAGGCTGACGGCCGCCGCAAAGCCCGCAGCCCCACGGGCTGTGGGGCCACGCGAGCGGCTGCCAAAGAGCTTTCCAAGGAGGCACGGCTTTCCCTCCTGGCTCTTCGGGCGTGGGAGCTGTGGCCAGAGCTGCAGCCCTACCGGAAAATGCTTCGCAGGCTGGCGCGGCGGCGCCAGGTGGGCGCCGGTGGCGCCAGGGCTGATGGCCGCCGCAAAGCCCGCAGCCCCACGGGCTGTGGGGCCACGCGAGCGGCTGCCAAAGAGCTTTCCAACGAGGCACGGCTTTCCCTCCTGGCTCTTCGGGCGTGGGAGCTGTGGCCAGAGCCGCGGTCCTACCGGAAAATGCTTCGGGGGCTGGCGCGGCGGCGCCAGGTGGGCGCCGGTTGCGCCGAGGCTGATGGCCACCGCAAAGCCCGCAGCTCCACGGGCTGTGGGGCCACGCGAGCGGCTGCCAAAGAGCTTTCCAACGAGGCACGGCTTTCCCTCCTGGCTCTTCGGGCGTGGGAGCTGTGGCCAGAGCCGCGGCCCTACCGGAAAATGCTTCGGGGGCTGGCGCGGCGGCACCACATGGGCTCCGGTGGCGCCGAGGCTGACGGCCGCCGCAAAGCCCGCAGCCCCACGGGCTGTGGGGCCACGCGAGCGGCTGCCAAAGAGCTTTCCAACGAGGCACGGCTTTCCCTCCTGGCTCTTCGGGCGTGGGAGCTGTGGCCAGAGCCGCGGCCCTACCGGAAAATGCTTTGGGGGCTGGTGCAGCGGTGCCACGTGGGCGCCGGTGGCACCGAGGCTGACGGCCGCCGCAAAGCCCGCAGCCCCACGGGCTGTGGGGCCACGCGAGCGGCTGCCAAAGAGCTTTCCAAGGAGGCACGGCTTTCCCTCCTGGCTCTTCGGGCGTGGGAGCTGTGGCCAGAGCTGCAGCCCTACCGGAAAATGCTTCGCAGGCTGGCGCGGCGGCGCCAGGTGGGCGCCGGTGGCGCCAGGGCTGATGGCCGCCGCAAAGCCCGCAGCCCCACGGGCTGTGGGGCCACGCGAGCGGCTGCCAAAGAGCTTTCCAACGAGGCACGGCTTTCCCTCCTGGCTCTTCGGGCGTGGGAGCTGTGGCCAGAGCCGCGGTCCTACCGGAAAATGCTTCGCAGGCTGGCGCGGCGGCGCCAGGTGGGCGCCGGTTGCGCCGAGGCTGATGGCCACCGCAAAGCCCGCAGCTCCACGGGCTGTGGGGCCACGCGAGCGGCTGCCAAAGAGCTTTCCAACGAGGCACGGCTTTCCCTCCTGGCTCTTCGGGCGTGGGAGCTGTGGCCAGAGCCGCGGCCCTACCGGAAAATGCTTCGGGGGCTGGCGCGGCGGCACCACATGGGCTCCGGTGGCGCCGAGGCTGACGGCCGCCGCAAAGCCCGCAGCCCCACGGGCTGTGGGGCCACGCGAGTGGCTGCCAAAGAGCTTTCCAACGCGGCACGGCTTTCCCTCCTGGCTCTTCGGGCGTGGGAGCTGTGGCCAAAGCCGCAGCCCTACTGGAAAATGCTTCGCAGGCTGGCGCGGCGGCGCCAGGTGGGCGCCGGTGGCGCCGAGGCTGACGGCCGCCGCAAAGCCTGCAGCCCCACGGGCTGTGGGGCCACGCGAGCGGCTGCCAAAGAGCTTTCCAAGGAGGCACGGCTTTCCCTCCTGGCTCTTGGGGCGTGGGAGCTGTGGCCAGAGCCACGACCCTACCGGAAAATGCTTTGCAGGCTGGCGCAGCGGCGCCATGTGGGCGCCGGTGGCGCCAAGGCTGACGGCCGCTGGAAAGCCCGCAGCCCCACGGGCTGTGGGGCCACGCGAGCGGCTGCCAAAGAGCTTTCCAACGAGGCACGGCTTTCCCTCCTGGCTCTTCGGGCGTGGGAGCTGTGGCCAGAGCCGCGGCCCTACCGGAAAGTGCTTCGCAGGCTGGCGCGGCGGCGCCACGTGGGCGCCGGTGGCGCCGAGGCTGATGGCCGACGGAAAGCCCGCAACCCCACGGGCTGTGGGGCCACGCGAGCGGCTGCCAAAGAGCTTTCCAACGAGGCACGGCTTTCCCTCCTGGCTCTTCGGGCGTGGGAGCTGTGGCCAGAGCCGCGGCCCTACCGGAAAATGCTTCGGGGGCTGGCGCGGCGGCGCCACATGGGCTCCGGTGGCGCCGAGGTTGACGGCCAACGGAAAGCCTGCAGCCCCACGGGCTGTGGGGCCACGCGAGCGGCTGCCAAAGAGCTTTCCAAGGAGGCACGGCTTTCCCTCCTGGCTCTTCGGGCGTGGGAGCTGTGGCCAGAGCCGCGACCCTACCGGAAAATGCTTCGCAGGCTGGCGCGGCGGCGCCACGTGGGCGCCGGTGGCGCCGAGGCTGATGGCCGCCGCAAAGCCCGCAGCCCCACGGGCTTTGGGGCCACGCGAGCGGCTGCCAAAGAGCTTTCCAACGAGGCACGGCTTTCCCTCCTGGCTCTTCGGGCGTGGGAGCTGTGGCCAGAGCCGCGGCCCTACCGGAAAATGCTTCGCAGGCTGGCACGGCGGCACCACGTGGGCGCCGGTGGCCTCGAGGCTGACGGCCGCCGCAAAGCCTGCAGCCCCACGGGCTGTGGGGCCACACGAGCGGCTGCCAAAGAGCTTTCCAACGAGGCACGGATTTCCCTCCTGGCTCTTCGGGCGTGGGAGCTGTGGCCAGAGCCGCGGCCCTACCGGAAAATGCTTCGCAGGCTGGCGCGGCGGCGCCAGGTGGGTGCTGGTGGCGCCGAGGCTGACGGCCGCCGCAAAGCCCGCAGCCCCACGGGCTGTGGGGCCACGCGAGCGGCTGCCAAAGAGCTTTCCAACGAGGCACGGCTTTCCCTCCTGGCTCTTCGGGCGTGGGAGCTGTGGCCAGAGCCGCAGCCCTACCGGAAAATGCTTCGCAGGCTAGCGCGGCGGCGCCAGGTGGGCGCCGGTGGCGCCGAGGCTGACGGCCGCCGCAAAGCCCGCAGCCCCACGGGCTATGGGGCCACGCGAGCGGCTGCCAAAGAGCTTTCCAACGAGGCACGGCTTTCCCTCCTGGCTCTTTGGGCGTGGGAGCTGTGGCCAGAGCCGCGGCCCTACAGGAAAATGCTTCGCAGGCTGGCGCGGCGGCGCCACGTGGGCGCCGGTGGCGCCGAGGCTGATGGCCACCGCAAAGCCCGCAGCCCCACGGGCTGTGGGGCCACGCGAGCAGCTGCCAAAGAGCTTTCCAAGGAGGCACGGCTTTCCCTCCTGGCTCTTCGGGCATGGGAGCTGTCGCCAGAGCCGTGGCCCTACCGGAAAATGCTTCGGGGGCTGGCGCGGTGGCGCCAGGTGGGCGCCGGTGGCGCCGAGGCTGACGGCCGCCGCAAAGCCCGCAGCCCCACGGGCTGTGGGGCCACACGAGCGGCTGCCAAAGAGCTTTCCAACGAGGCACGGCTTTCCCTCCTGGCTCTTCGGGCGTGGGAGCTGTGGCCAGAGCCGCGGCCCTACCGGAAAATGCTTCGCAGGCTGGCGCGGCGGCGTCACGTGGGCGCCGGTGGCGCCGAGGCTGACGGCCGCCGCAAAGCCCGCAGCCCCACGGGCTGTGGGGCCACGCGAGCGGCTGCCAAAGTGCTTTCCAACGAGGCACGGCTTTCCCTCCTGGCTCTTCGGGCGTGGGAGCTGTGGCCAGAGCCGCGGCCCTACCGGAAAATGCTTCGCAGGCTGGCGCGGCGGCGCCAGGTGGGCGCCGGTGGCGCCGAGGCTGACGGCCGCCGCAAAGCCCGCAGCCCCACGGGCTGTGGGGCCACGCGAGCGGCTGCCAAAGAGCTTTCCAAGGAGGCACCGCTTTCCCTCCTGGCTCTTCGGGCGTGGGAGCTGTCGCCAGAGCCGCGGCCCTACCGGAAAATGCTTCGGGGGGTGGCGCGGCGGTGCCACGTGGGCGCCGGTGGCGCCGAGGCTGACGGCCGCCGCAAAGCCCGCAGCCCCACGGGCTGTGGGGCCACGTGAGCGGCTGCCAAAGAGCTTTCCAACGAGGCACGGCTTTCCCTCCTGGCTCTTCGGGCGTGGGAGCTCTGGCCAGAGCCGCGGCCCTACCGGAAAATGCTTCGCAGGCTGGCGCGGCGGCGCCACGTGGGCGCCGGTGGCGCCGAGGCTGACGGCCGCCGCAAAGCCCGCAGCCCCACGGGCTGTGGGGCCACACGAGCGGCTGCCAAAGAGCTTTCCAACGAGGCACGGCTTTCCCTCCTGGCTCTTCGGGCGTGGGAGCTGTGGCCAGAGCCGCGGCCCTACCGGAAAATGCTTCGCAGGCTGGCGCGGCGGCGCCACGTGGGCTCCGGTGGCGCCGAGGCTGACGGCCGCCGCAATGCCCGCAGCCCCACGGGCTGTGGGGCCATGCGAGCGGCTGCCAAAGAGCTTTCCAACGAGGCACGGCTTTCCCTCCTGGCTCTTCGGGCGTGGGAGCTGTGGCCAGAGCCGCGGCCCTACCGGAAAATGCTTCGCAGGCTGGCGCGGCGGCGCCACGTGGGCGCCGGTGGCGCCGAGGCTGACGGCTGCCGGAAAGCCCGCAGCCCCACGGGCTGTGGGGCCACGCGAGCGGCTGCCAAAGAGCTTTCCAAGGAGGCACGGCTTTCCCTCCTGGCTCTTCGGGCGTGGGAGTTGTCGCCAGAGACGCGGCCCTACCGGAAAATGCTTCGCAGGCTGGCGCGGTGGCACCAGGTTGGGGCCGGTGGCGCCAAGGCTGACGGCCGCCGCAAAGCCCGCAGCCCCACGGGCTGTGGGGCCACGCGAGCGGCTGCCAAAGAGCTTTCCAACGAGGCACGGCTTTCCCTCCTGGCTCTTCGGGCGTGGGAGCTGTGGCCAGATCCGCGGCCCTACCGGAAAATGCTTCGGGGGCTGGCGCAGCGGTGCCAGGTGGGCGCCGGTGGCGCTGAGGCTGACGGCCGCCGCAAAGCCCGCAGCCCCACGGGCTGTGGGGCCACGCGAGCGGCTGCCAAAGAGCTTTCCAAGGAGGCACGGCTTTCCCTCCTGGCTCTTCGGGCGTGGGAGCTGTGGCCAGAGCCGCGGCCCTACCGGAAAATGCTTCGCAGGCTGGCGCGGCGGCGCCAGGTGGGCGCCGGTGGCACCGAGGCTGACGGCCGCCGCAAAGCCCGCAGCCCCACGGGCTGTGGGGCCACGCGAGCGGCTGCCAAAGAGCTTTCCAAGGAGGCACGGCTTTCCCTCCTGGCTCTTCGGGCGTGGGAGCTGTGGCCAGAGCCGCGGCCCTACCGGAAAATGCTTCGCAGGCTGGCGCGGCGGCGCCACGTGGGCGCCGGTGGCGCCGAGGCTGACGGCCGCCGGAAAGCCCGCAGCTCCACGGGCTGTGGGGCCACGCGAGCGGCTGCCAAAGAGCTTTCCAACGAGGCACGGCTTTCCCTCCTGGCTCTTCGGGCGTGGGAGCTGTCGCCAGAGCCGTGGCCCTACCGGAAAATGCTTCGGGGGCTGGCGCGGCGGTGCCACGTGGGCGCCGGTGGCGCCGAGGCTGACGGCCGCCGCAAAGCCCGCAGCCCCACGGGCTGTGGGGCCACGCGAGCGGCTGCCAAAGAGCTTTCCAAGGAGGCACGGCTTTCCCTCCTGGCTCTTCGGGCGTGGGAGCTGTGGCCAGAGCCGCGGCCCTACCGGAAAATGCTTCGCAGGCTGGCGCGGCGGCGCCACGTGGGCGCCGGTGGCGCCGAGGCTGACGGCCGCCGCAAAGCCCGCAGCCCCACGGGCTGTGGGGCCACGCGAGCGGCTGCCAAAGAGCTTTCCAACGAGGCACGGCTTTCCCTCCTGGCTCTTCGGGCGTGGGAGCTGTGGCCAGAGCCGCGGCCCTACCGGAAAATGCTTCGCAGGCTGGCGCGGCGGCGCCACGTGGGCTCCGGTGGCGCCGAGGCTGACGGCCGCCGCAATGCCCGCAGCCCCACGGGCTGTGGGGCCACGCGAGCGGCTGCCAAAGAGCTTTCCAACGAGGCACGGCTTTCCCTCCTGGCTCTTCGGCCGTGGGAGCTCTGGCCAGAGCCGCGGCCCTACCGGAAAATGCTTCGCAGGCTGGCGCGGCGGCGCCACGTGGGCGCCGGTGGCGCCGACGCTGACAGCCACCGCAAAGCCCGCAGCCCCACGGGCTGTGGGGCCACGCGAGCAGCTGCCAAAGAGCTTTCCAAGGAGGCACGGCTTTCCCTCCTGGCTCTTCGGGCGTGGGAGCTGTGGCCAGAGCCGCGGCCCTACCGGAAAATGCTTCGCAGGCTGGCGCGGCGGCGCCACGTGGGCGCCGGTGGCGCCGAGGCTGACGGGGGCCGGAAAGCCCGCAGCTCCACGGGCTGTGGGGCCATGCGAGCGGCTGCCAAAGAGCTTTCCAACGAGGCACGGCTTTCCCTCCTGGCTCTTCGGGCGTGGGAGCTGTCGCCAGAGCCGTGGCCCTACCGGAAAATGCTTCGGGGGCTGGCGCGGAGGTGCCACGTGGGCGCCGGTGGCGCCGAGGCTGACGGCCGCCGCAAAGCCCGCAGCCCCACGGGCTGTGGGGCCACGCGAGCGGCTGCCAAAGAGCTTTCCAACGAGGCACGGCTTTCCCTCCTGGCTCTTCGGGCGTGGGAGCTGTGGCCAGAGCCGCGGCCCTACCGGAAAATGCTTCGCAGGCTGGCGCGGCGGCGCCACGTGGGCGCCGGTGGCGCCGAGGCTGACGGCCGCCGCAAAGCCCGCAGCCCCACGGGCTGTGGGGCCACGCGAGCGGCTGCCAAAGGGCTTTCCAAGGAGGCACGGCTTTCCCTCCTGGCTCTTCGGGCGTGGGAGCTGTCGCCAGAGACGCGGCCCTACCGGAAAATGCTTCGCAGGCTGGCGCGGTGGCACCAGGTGGGCGCCGGTGGCACCGAGGCTGACGGCCGCCGCAAAGCCCGCAGCCCCACGGGCTGTGGGGCCACGCGAGCGGCTGCCAAAGAGCTTTCCAACGAGGCACGGCTTTCCCTCCTGGCTCTTTGGGCGTGGGACCTGTTGCCAGAGCCGCGCCCCTACTGGAAAATGCTTCAGGGACTGGCGCGGCGGCGCCAGGTGGGCGCCGGTGGCGCCGAGGCTGACGGCCGCCGGAAAGCCCGCAGCCCCACGGGCTGTGGGGCCACGCGAGCGGCTGCCAATGAGCTTTCCAACGAGGCACGGCTTTCCCTCCTGGCTCTTCGGGTGTGGGAGCTGTGGCCAGAGCCGCGGCCCTACCGGAAAATGCTTCGCAGGCTGGCGCGGCGGCGCCAGGTGGGTGCCGGTGGCGCCGAGGCTGACGGCCGCCGGAAAGCCCGCAGCCCCACGGGCTGTGGGGCCACGCGAGCGGCTGCCAAAGAGCTTTCCAACGAGGCACGGCTTTCCCTCCTGGCTCTTCGGGCGTGGGAGCTGTCGCCAGAGCCACGGCCCTACCGGAAAATGCTTCGCAGGCTGGTGCAGCGGCACCACGTAGGCGCCGGTGGCGCCGAGGCTGACGGCCGCCGCAAAGCCCGCAGCCCCACGGGCTGTGGGGCCACGCGAGCGGCTGCCAAAGAGCTTTCCAACGAGGCACGGCTTTCCCTCCTGGCTCTTCCGGCGTGGGAGCTGTGGCCAGAGCCGCGGCCCTACCCGAAAATGCTTAGCAGGCTGGCGCGGTGGCGCCGAGGCTGACGGCCGCCGCAAAGCCCGCAGCCCCACGGGCTGTGGGGCCACGCGAGCGGCTGTCAAAGAGCTTTCCAACGAGGCACGGCTTTCTCTCCTGGCTCTTCGGGCGTGGGAGCTGTCGCCAGAGCCGCGGCCCTACCGGAAAATGCTTAGCAGGCTGGCGCGGTGGCGCCGAGGCTGACGGCCGCCGGAAAGCCCGCAGCCCCACGGGCTGTGGGGCCACGCGAGCGGCTGCCAAAGAGCTTTCCAACGAGGCACGACTTTCCCTCCTGGCTCTTCGGGCGTGGGAGCTGTGGCCAGAGCCGCGGCCCTACTGGAAAATGCTTCGCAGGCTGGCGCGGCGGCGCCACGTGGGCGCCGGTGGCGCCGAGGCTGATGGCCGCCGCAAAGCCCGCAGCCCCACGGGCTGTGGGGCCACGCGAGCGGCTGCCAAAGAGCTTTCCAACGAGGCACGGCTTTCCCTCCTGGCTCTTCGGGCGTGGGAGCTGTGGCCAGAGCCGCGGCCCTACCGGAAAGTGCTTCGCAGGCTGGCGCGGCGGCGCCAGGTGGGCGCCGGTGGCGTCGAGGCTGACGGCAGCCGCAAAGCCCGCAGCCCCACGGGCTGTGGGCCCACGCGAGAGGCTGCCAAAGAGCTTTCCAACGAGGCACGGCTTTCCCTCCTGGCTCTTCGGGCGTGGGAGCTGTGGCCAGAGCCGCGGCCCTACCGGAAAATGCTTCGCAGGCTGGCGCGGCGGCACCACGTGGGCGCCGGTGGCGCCGAGGCTGACGGCCGCCGCAAAGCCCGTAGCCCCACGGGCTGTGGGGCCACGCGAGCGGCTGCCAAAGAGCTTTCCAACGAGGCACGGCTTTCCCTCCTGGCTCTTCGGGCGTGGGAGCTGTGGCCAGAGCCGCGGCCCTACCGGAAAATGCTTCGCAGGCTGGCGCGGCGGCACCACGTGGGCGCCGGTGGCGCCGAGGCTGACGGCCGCCGCAAAGCCTGCAGCCCCACGGGCTGTGGGGCCACGCGAGCGGCTGCCAAAGAGCTTTCCAACGAGGCACGGCTTTCCCTCCTGGCTCTTCGGGCGTGGGAGCTGTCGCCAGAGCCGCGGCCCTACCGGAAAATGCTTCGCAGGCTGGCGCGGCGGCGCCACGTGGGCGCCGGTGGCGTCGAGGCTGACGGCCGCCGCAAAGCCCGCAGCCCCACGGGCTGTGGGGCCACGCGAGCGGCTGCCAAAGATCTTTCCAACGAGGCACGGCTTTCCCTCCTGGCTCTTCGGGCGTGGGAGCTGTCGCCAGAGCCGCGGCCCTACCGGAAAATGCTTCGCAGGCTGGCGTGGCGGCGCCACGTGGGCACCGGTGGCGCCGAGGCTGATGGCCGCCGCAAACCCCGCAGCCCCACGGGCTGTGGGGCCACGCGAGCGGCTGCCAAAGAGCTTTCCAACGAGGCACGGCTTTCCCTCCTGGCTCTTCGGGCGTGGGAGCTGTCGCCAGAGCCGCGGCCCTACCGGAAAATGCTTCGCAGGCTGGCGCGGCGGCGCCACGTGGGCGCCGGTGGCGCCGAGGCTGACGGCCGCCGCAAAGCCCGCAGCCCCACGGGCTGTGGGGCCACGCGAGCAGCTGCCAAAGAGCTTTCCAACGAGGCACGGCTTTCCCTCCTGGCTCTTCGGGCGTGGGAGCTGTGGCCAGAGCCGCGGCCCTACCGGAAAATGCTTCGCAGGCTGGCGTGGCGGCGCCACGTGGGCACCGGTGGCGCCGAGGCTGACGGCCGCCGCAAAGCCCGCAGCCCCACGGGCTGTGGGGCCACGCGAGCGGATGCCAAAGAGCTTTCCAACGAGGCACGGCTTTCCCTCCTGGCTCTTCGGGCGTGGGAGCTGTCGCCAGAGCCGCGGCCCTACCGGAAAATGCTTGGCAGGCTGGTGCGGCGGCGCCACGTGGGCGCCAGTGGCGCCGAGGCTGACGGCCGCCGCAAAGCCCGCAGCCCCACGGGCTGTGGGGCCACGCGAGCGGCTGCCAAAGAGCTTTCCAACGAGGCACGGCTTTCCCTCCTGGCTCTTCGGGCGTGGGAGCTGTCGCCAGAGCCGCGGCCCTACTGGAAAATGCTTCGCAGGCTGGCGCGGAGGTGCCCCGTGGGCGCCGGTGGCGCCGAGGCTGACGGCCGCCGCAAAGCCCGCAGCCCCACGGGCTGTGGGGCCACGCGAGCGGCTGCCAAAGAGCTTTCCAAGGAGGCACGGCTTTCCCTCGTGGCTCTTTGGGCGTGGGAGCTGTCGCCAGAGCCGCGGCCCTACCCGAAAATGCTTCGCAGGCTGGCGCGGCGGCGCCACGTGGCCGCCGGTGGCGCCGAGGCTGACGGCCGCCGCAAAGCCCGCAGCCCCACGGGCTGTGGGGCCACGCGAGCGGCTGCCAAAGTGCTTTCCAACGAGGCACGGCTTTCCCTCGTGGCTCTTCGGGCGTGGGAGCTGTCGCCAGAGCCGCGGCCCTACCGGAAAATGCTTCGCAGGCTGGTGCGGCGGCGCCACGTGGGCGCCGGTGGCGCCGAGGCTGACGGCCGCCGCAAAGCCCGCAGCCCCACGGGCTGTGGGGCCACGCGAGCGGCTGCCAAAGAGCTTTCCAACGAGGCACGGCTTTCCCTCCTGGCTCTTCGGGCGTGGGAGCTGTCGCCAGAGCCACGGCCCTACCGGAAAATGCTTCGCAGGCTGGTGCAGCGGCACCACGTAGGCGCCGGTGGCGCCGAGGCTGACGGCCGCCGCAAAGCCCGCAGCCCCACGGGCTGTGGGGCCACGCGAGCGGCTGCCAAAGAGCTTTCCAACGAGGCACGGCTTTCCCTCCTGGCTCTTCGGGCGTGGGAGCTGTCGCCAGAGCCGCGGCCCTACCGGAAAATGCTTCGCAGGCTGGCGCGGCGGCGCCACGTGGGCGCGGGTGGCGCCGAGGCTGACGGCCGCCGCAAAGCCCGCAGCCCCACGGGCTGTGGGGCCACGCGAGCGGCTGCCAAAGAGCTTTCCAAGGAGGCACGGCTTCCCCTCCTGGCTCTTCGGGCGTGGGAGCTGTCGCCAGGGCCGCGGCCCTACCGGAAAATGCTTCGCAGGCTGGCGCGGCGGCGCCACGTTTGCGCCGGTGGTGCCGAGGCTGTGTGGAATAATTACTAAATTGGCCAAGAATACAAAAATACAGCATTGTTCACACATTAAGGAAAGTCATAAAATCAAGAGGCTTCTGAGGTAGAATACAGCCACAGCTAGCACACGAAGAATGCAACATCTGTGATTCCCTGCGCGAGGTTGTTTGCGAAACTACACGAGGGATGGAACGGAACACGCTTGTTCCGTGGCCTTCCCTTGTGACGAATAGCAGATATGGGGACGAGATGGTACTACGGAACTGATAAGCGGCCTACACGCTACCCGAGCCAACCTTTCGTCAAATGTTGATGAAATGCTGTCCTTTTGTGCGAACTTTGCTCACCACAATGTACCAAAACACACCTCCATCCCGGAGGCTATCCGCCCCCGAGGTGTGAACACTCCTCCTTGAATACATTAATCATAATAAAAGTATGTATGACTAAAGTCACTCAAACTCCACTTTGAAGATAAAAAAATAATATAAAAATAGCCCAAGAGAGAGGGGATGTCAGGGAAGACACCATCGCGAAGAATTCCACCGCTGATTTCCGGGATCAGTCGACGGGCTGAGCCTTTCTTCCCCCCCATAGGGACGCCTTTGGGTAAGACTTCGATTACACCGAGCGCTTTCTCGGGGACTTAGAAATTTCTCTAGAGAATCTCTACCCTACGTTTATAGCCAGGCTGTATCGTTTATAATTTTGTCGCGCGTTTGTATACTTAGCAATATCTTTATTTGCACGTGCTTTGCAGACAGTGTATTTATCACCGGCAATCCTAAAGAACCTGTATATCTGTTGTTTAAATAAACTGCACTGTTTAAGTAGCTAGTCGTTCCGCTTTCTCACTGAACGCGACCAAAACTACAGAGAGGCCGTGCTAGTTCAGGAGCACGACTAGACTGAAGGTGCAGTCCACTATTAGTGTATCCAAATCGTAGTAGTTTAATACATATTAAACGCGATTGGACTGATAGTGCTGAATTGGGCATCACTCAGAATTTAAACCTAGCCGCACCTAGCCTCCCACCTCGGTGAGGAGTGTTAGAACGCAAGGGGGTTTATCTTCTGCCAAAACCGCTTGGCCCCGTTTCACGCAACAGAATTTGGCGTAGTCGGCAGGATTGCCATGGATAAACTGCTGCAAAAATATGATTGTGCCCCTTCCCAGGCTGGGAAGGAGTGGGCCCAAAAATTTTGGAAGGATGAAGAGAAAGTGGTGGAACGTATTGAAGAGTGTCGGGTTTCACAGAAGCTCAGAGCGGGGAAAGGCAAGGGTGTGATTTGTGCTGCGTTAGGCGCCTGTTTATCTTGTGCACAACAAGAAGCTAGAGAAACCCCTGCTCCTAATCTGATTTCAGCTGTAGAATATGCAACCCTGAAATCGGAGAATGAGGTGCTGAAGTCATCATTAGCCTTGCAAAAGGAGACAGGAGAAAAATTAAGAACTCACGTCGATAAGCTTGTGAGTGAGAATGAATGTTTAGGAAACCAGAATGCTCAACTTAAAATATTATTAGAAAGGGTGACTGGGCTCTTAGATAAAATGCAGCCCTCGACCCAGGTCCAACAGATTCGTAAGTTAATGTGTTATCCAAATTCCGGAACCCAGACCGGAGATTTTTTGTCTAATAGTGAGGATGACGAAGAAGATGAGGAGGAAAGGACTTTTACTTTGAAATCCCAAGTTTTTCCTTTACGTCCTCTGGTTAAAACTGAAGCTGCGGTTGATGACGATGATGAAATTCACACCACTGTGCGTACCGTTCCACGGACACCAACCGAGTTAACAAAAATAAGGGAGAAATATTCGAGGCGACCAGAAGAGTCAGCTGTTGAGTACGTGTGGCGAGTTTCTTCTGAAGGGGGGGACAGA
This sequence comes from Larus michahellis, assembly GCF_964199755.1. Lineage (NCBI taxonomy): Eukaryota > Metazoa > Chordata > Aves > Charadriiformes > Laridae > Larus > Larus michahellis. The sequence continues at coordinate 76,101 of NW_027436042.1, read as the reverse complement.
ATTATGCTGAGTGAGGAAGAAGCAGGAGACTCTTGGGGACCAGGAGTGTTTTTAACCACTATGCCTGGGGATCATAATTATTCCCTAACTGCTCGAGCAGCCTATTGGGCAGGGGGTATGGATCCGCGAGAGAGGGGGGAGCCGTTAGAGATTAGAGCTACAGGCTACTCTGATCTGTTTGCGGCTGTACGGAAAGCAGCTTGTCTGCAAGCCATGTATGACAGAGAGGAATTTCGGAAATCCCCAATGTCAGCCCCTATCGACCCCGATCGATTAGCCCCTCTCATCCGTGGTCTTCCCGATTGCCTGAAACCGTTCCTTGTTCGTACTCAAGATCGTATACGAGAGGCTCGGGGTGCTCATAGGCGGGGCCGTCGTCACTACATGCCCACCTGGAATGAATATGTACAGGAAATAGATCAATATGGGCGCCGAATGGGCTGGGCCAGCCTAACTAGTGAGAAATCCTCCGAACACCCCCGAAAGGTTCGCCAAGTCCGAACTCACACTAAAAACCCTAAATCGGAGGAAAGGTTTAAGCCTGATAAGGACCGGAATGAGTTGTGGCGTAAAGCCCTACAATTAGGGGTGCCCCGACAATTCTTGCACGGTGTCCCTACGGGAGACCTCCGTACACTAGTCCAATCTCTAACTAGAAAGAATAATGTGGCTGGGGAGAAAAGTCTAACCAGAGAATCCCCAAGTCGTGAGAAAATTGTGCCTTCTGCACCGGAACGTAACTTGATTGATTTGACAGAGTCCCAGCCAAAAAACTCCTATCCCCGGGGAGGGCAGTGAGCCACCCTGTCCGGCAGGTACTAGCAATTCAATGGCTCTCTCATAAAGACTCCGAACCCGTTATTATCATTCCTGTTGGACCCCGGAAGATATTGGTAAATTTTATTATTGATACTGGAGCCCAAATGTCTGCAATCACTAACGAAACAGCACAACTTCTAGGTATAAATCCCACCCGACGCAGAGTCAACTTCACAGGAATTGATGGTGTGGTAAAAACATGCCCCACTGCAAAAATTAACCTCTGGTTGCCGGGAGAGCAGCGAATGACTAGGGCAGAAGTGTTAGTGGGTGCCTCACATTCTAACCTCCTAGGATTTGACGTGCTGCGTGGGCGAATGTGGAAATTCCCGGATGGAACTGTGTGGAGTTTTGCAGGACGCAAAAAAGGATTAGACGCAGTTAAACTGGGCCTATTAGAAACATCTATACCTTTGCCTCCCTCTAAAATTACCAACGTCCGACAGTACCCACTGCCTGCAGCTGCACTTGCAGGAGCAGACGGGGTGGTATCAGATTTAGAAAAAAGAAACATCATTCAGAGGACTCACTCGCCTTATAATTCACCGGTGTGGCCAGTAAAGAAACCAACCGGGCAATGGCGTTTCACAGTAGATTACCGAAAGTTAAACGCCAACGCTGCACCCCTGACCGCTGCGGTTCCGAGTATCGCGGAAATTGTGACAATGATAAAAGGAGCTGCCCATCCTTGGATGGCTGCCTTAGATGTAAAAGACATGTTTTTTATGATTCCCCTCCTTGAGCAAGACAAAGCGCAGTTTGCATTCACGTGGAAAGGAGTCCAATATACCTTTAACCGACTTCCACAAGGATACAAACATTCCCCCACCATTGCTCATAATGCTTTAGCTAAAGCGCTATCAGAGATTCCTGTTTCACAGGGATGTACAGTATACCAATATATTGACGACATCTTAATAGGGGGGGAGAGAGCCAAGAAAGTGTACAAGACATGATGCAAAACATCCGAAAAACATTATCAGATTTGGGATTGGAAATTCCAGACTCAAAATGTCAGGGACCTGCACAGGAAGTTAAATTCCTGGGGGTCTGGTGGATTAAGGGAGCTGCTTCTGTCCCTCAGGATACCCTGAAAAAAATAGAACATGGACAGAATCCTTCCAGCACGAAGGAGTTACAGCAAGTTCTGGGAACTTTAAGTTATTGGCGTAAACACATCCCTGGCTTTTCCATCATTGCTCGCCCCCTTTATTGTTTGCTCAAAAAAGGTAAATCCTGGGAGTGGACTGAACAACATACTAATGCACTGGAATTGCTAATAAAAGAGCTAAGGTTATTCCAACAACTTGGCCCCATACATCCAACTGACCCTGTCCATGTAGAATGGGGGTCCAGCGAACATGGTTCTCATTGTAACTTATGGCAAAAGGGACCAGCAGGACCGGAGAGACCATTAGAATTTAGCTCTCACTCCTTTAATGATACTGAGAGCAGATATTCAGACCTAGAGAAGGGTTTACTGTCCCTGGTGCGAGCATTGCAACGAGCAGAGCAGATAAGGAGAGAACAGAGCGTGATTGTTCGGGGCCCTTTTCGTCTCCTAGATGTGGTCCGTAAAGGGACAGCACCACCAGCCGGCATTGCCCAGAAACCCACAGTTCGAAAGTGGTATGCTTATTTAGAAGGCATTAATGATATCATGCCAATCTCTGAAGGTAGTATCAAAGTATCCAAGCTCCAGAAGGATATAGATGGTGCCCTATTGTTCCAATCCCCACCAAACAGACCATCTCCAATCCAAGAAGCACCTCCTCTGAAAGAAGGCAGTGATCTTACAGGAGTGTGGTTTACTGATGCGTCATCTCACCGTGAGAACAATAAGTGGAAATACAAGGCCGTAGCACTGGAAGTAGCAACGGGGGAAAGAGCAATTGAAACAGGAGAAGGTAGCGCACAAGTAGGGGAACTCAGAGCCGTCCTACTAGCTGCACAACGTGGGGCTACTTACATTTACACTGACTCATATGCTGTTTTTAAAGGAGCCACTGAATGGATTGGACACTGGGCAGCCAATGATTGGCAGGTGAATAGAGTCCCAATCTGGGAGACAGAGAGTTGGAAGCAACTGTTGGAAATGGGAGGACAGAGAACATTGCACATTGGTTGGGTAAAAGGCCATGATCGTTCGAACTCGATCACTGCTCAATTCAACCAACAGGTAGATAGCCTCACGCGGTTGCAGCAAATTGACATTGTAGATGATGGTCGGGAATGGGAACGCTTACTCGAATGGTTACATATTAAGCGTGGCCATACAGGCCGTGCTGATCTGTATCAGGAAGGTCTAGCCCGGGGGTGGCCTGTGTCGGTTAAGCTGTGTGAACAAGTAGTAACCGCCTGTTCACAATGTCGCCTACGACTCAATAAAGATCATCCGAGTAAGGCGCCTCCTTTACACATTCGGGACAAGAAAACATTGTGGCATTCATGGCAAATTGATTATATTGGGCCCTTGAGATCATCAGGTGAGAAAAGATACGTCCTAGTCGGAGTGGAGATTATCTCTGGCCTCGCTATGGCCACCAGCTTCAAATCAGCTACCGGGAACAACACAGTGAAAGGCCTAAAAGGGTGGTTCAGCACACTTCCCCTTCCTGAGGAAATCCAAAGTGATAACGGTTCACACTTTACCGCTACAGTGGTACAAGATTGGGCCAAAGAAGAAGGGATTCGATGGGTATTTCATACTCCCTATTATCCTCAGGCTAATGGCATTGTTGAACGCACCAATGGATTGGTTAAGCGTTTTGCAAAAACTCATGAACCTGGTTGGCATTTGCCATTGGATGATGCCATCTATCAATTAAATAACAGATGGAGTGGAGATGGCTGTCCTAAAATGAAAGCTTTCTGTGTATCTGCTGATATCATCACTCCAAAAGTTCCCAATGAACCACGAAAATACCTGGGACAATTTCACCCTGGGCAACCTGTGTTAGTGAAAATGCCTCAAATTGGCACAGTACCAATGGTGTTAGCTACTCCCAAAAACCCCCATGCACGGGAAGCCAAAGACTGTTCAGGGAAGATACACCGGATCAGCACCCGGTGGATCTCGCCCTCTTTTTAACCCCGTCGGTCAAATGAGACCGAGCAGATTTTCTTTTCCTTTGTGTCTTACAGGAACCTCGGAAGAACTGTACGTGGACAGACGCATTGGCCTACGCTAACCTCGAGTGTCTCCAGGGAATCCTGACATTGATCCTGGCAATAATATTATTTTTGTTATGTATGGCCATCTGGAGGCCTAAATTTTAGAATGACGAATTGGCAGATGGAATTGATGCTATTCAGTTTTATCTTTTTACTCCCTGTTGTTTGTAGTCAAAGAGACCCAGAATGGCCGTGGTCTCAAGCTTATGTAAAACACAATGCGATGGCAGGAACAGGAAAAGGAAAATTGAGCCTGGCCACTGTAGTCCTACATGAAAATGAGGTGTTTTCAAAACATGAGATAGATCAAAGCATAGATAAAGTCGAACCTGACTCAACTCCACAGACTAGTCTGGTTCCACTGCCACTATCTGAAACCCCCGATAATGACACCTTATTGAGCGGACTTAAGAATCTGCCCCTTGATGATGAGCTTTGGGATAATGCACTGTCACGATACACTGCAAGCACTGAGACACTAGAAAACATGAGGGATTTAAATCTCTCCACTCTGGTTATACAAGGAAGTGAAGTATATTCCAGAGATAAATGGAGTTGGAAAGACTCACTCCAAATGGCTAAGCTTGAAGCCGTCCCAGGAAAGAAAATACAAATTAGCTGCCGAGTAATCAATGGGTCTGCTCACCATAGACCAACTGTAATTGAAACCATCCATGTAGACTCTACTAAACCGGACAAACATAACACTGATTGATTGTTACAAAATTATAGAGCCAAACTCAGATTGCTGGCACAACTTCACCTTTATCAAACCTATCATAGTATATTGTATTTGGGGCTACAGGGGCACGGAATTGTTATTTGAATTTATGATTGACTCAAATACATCTGAACCTGTTGAAATGAACCCAAAACCTACACCCCCACAAACTTTCAAGGGTGTAGCTACTCAGCCCTCCATTAGTCTAACTCCTTACACCTTTAACATTGGCCCTTATGCCATTAAACACACAGGTCAACAACAAATACCGTTTAACCCAACATATTCCCTCAAACGAGTAGAATTGTCAATGCAGATTAATATCTCTGCGATCAAACCCACCTGCTCACCATTCCTGAGTACATCTTATGCAGGATGGTCAGCATGGTTAGGCCGGCGAACTGTTGACACCTCACAACGACTGAAGAGAGAGGTGACTGGTATCTTAGGAACAGGACTGGGAGTCTTAAATAGTACAGATGCTGAGATACTTGCAAACAAACTAGTCACAACTACTAGTGATCTAGACAAATTAAAACATCCTCTACAGTCCTCTCTATCAGCATTGGGAAATCACCAATGGCTTTTATCGAATATATTGCCTCAGTGGGAGGAAACAGGTGAAAAAGACCATCAGCTGATCACAAATGCACTTGGTACAACCCCAAACAATGTTTCCTTGGCCCTTAGTTGTATCCAAGCCCAACTGTGGATGCAATCTATGACAGCCGCAATTATAAGGGAAGGTGAAGAAGGCACCTTGCCCACTGAAATTCGAAAAGTAATATGGGATAATGCAATTGAGTTTGAGAGAAAATTTCAATCCTGGTGGTATCTGGTTAATTTCACCTATGATCCCACTGAGAGCAAAGCCACAGCTTTTGTCTTAACGATACGCAATGCCTCAGTATACACCATATACCCAATCATCGCACTGGGGTTGAATCACCATGGAGCTATACTCCATCCGGTAGAGCATAGAGTGTGGGCACAACAAAACGAGAATAAATGGCAAACTGTTGATGTTGAAGCATGCATTTCACGAGATCAACAAGGATTCATTTGTGAGAGTAATACTCTCAAGGCACAAGACATTTGTCTTGACACCAACCAGAATGTTTGTCATTTTGAGATACAACCTGATGAAACCCCAGAAACTGTGCTTGTATATATTGGGAAAGGGTGTGTTTGCATGAGGTCTCCCTGTACTTTTGTATTCGTAGATGACATAGCAGTAGATATAAGTAATAACTCAAATCTTTGTGTTTGTAACTTTACTAACATCATTGGATGTGACTTCAGTTATTCAGCTCCTGTTACGTCTTTTCAATTGCTACAATCTAATTACACATTGATTCGAGATTTGCTGCCTACCCCTATCGGAATGAATCTCTCACTAGTGAGGAAGTTGCTACAACACGATGAATTGAAGCGATTGTTGAAAGAGGCCCAAGAAAATGGACAAAGAACTCTGATTACTGTCCATCATGATGTTGAAGAAATACACCATGTACTGGAAAGGGTCAAGAGAGACGGTGGACATGAATGGCGGGACACCCTCTTTGGATGGTCACCGACAGCTACAGGACTTTTTAACAAGATGCTCCATCCTGTTGTTGTTCTACTAGTACTCACTGTATTGTGCTTTGCTTTGACAATTGTTTTGCATGTTAGACTTTGGATTATGATGAAACGCTTAACTCGCTTAATCACCCCGCAAGAAGTATTTGCACTTGATATCCCTCGCCATAAGAGGACATGTGATATTCCCCATCAGTATTGATTATCGTGGAGCTTGAGTGACTGTAGTCACGGGGTGGATTATGTGGAATAATTACTAAATTGGCCAAGAATACAAAAATACAGCATTGTTCACACATTAAGGAAAGTCATAAAATCAAGAGGCTTCTGAGGTAGAATACAGCCACAGCTAGCACACGAAGAATGCAACATCTGTGATTCCCTGCGCGAGGTTGTTTGCGAAACTACACGAGGGATGGAACGGAACACGCTTGTTCCGTGGCCTTCCCTTGTGACGAATAGCAGATATGGGGACGAGATGGTACTACGGAACTGATAAGCGGCCTACACGCTACCCGAGCCAACCTTTCGTCAAATGTTGATGAAATGCTGTCCTTTTGTGTGAACTTTGCTCACCACAATGTACCAAAACACACCTCCATCCCGGAGGCTATCCGCCCCCGAGGTGTGAACACTCCTCCTTGAATACATTAATCATAATAAAAGTATGTATGACTAAAGTCACTCAAACTCCACTTTGAAGATAAAAAAATAATATAAAAATAGCCCAAGAGAGAGGGGATGTCAGGGAAGACACCATCGCGAAGAATTCCACCGCTGATTTCCGGGATCAGTCGACGGGCTGAGCCTTTCTTCCCCCCCATAGGGACGCCTTTGGGTAAGACTTCGATTACACCGAGCGCTTTCTCGGGGACTTAGAAATTTCTCTAGAGAATCTCTACCCTACGTTTATAGCCAGGCTGTATCGTTTATAATTTTGTCGCGCGTTTGTATACTTAGCAATATCTTTATTTGCACGTGCTTTGCAGACAGTGTATTTATCACCGGCAATCCTAAAGAACCTGTATATCTGTTGTTTAAATAAACTGCACTGTTTAAGTAGCTAGTCGTTCCGCTTTCTCACTGAATGCGACCAAAACTACAGAGAGGCCGTGCTAGTTCAGGAGCACGACTAGACTGAAGGTGCAGTCCACTATTAGTGTATCCAAATCGTAGTAGTTTAATACATATTAAACGCGATTGGACTGATAGTGCTGAATTGGGCATCACTCAGAATTTAAACCTAGCCGCACCTAGCCTCCCACCTCGGTGAGGAGTGTTAGAACGCAAGGGGGTTTATCTTCTGCCAAAACCGCTTGGCCCCGTTTCACGCAACAGAATTTGGCGTAGTCGGCAGGATTGCCATGGATAAACTGCTGCAAAAATATGATTGTGCCCCTTCCCAGGCTGGGAAGGAGTGGGCCCAAAAATTTTGGAAGGATGAAGAGAAAGTGGTGGAACGTATTGAAGAGTGTCGGGTTTCACAGAAGCTCAGAGCGGGGAAAGGCAAGGGTGTGATTTGTGCTGCGTTAGGCGCCTGTTTATCTTGTGCACAACAAGAAGCTAGAGAAACCCCTGCTCCTAATCTGATTTCAGCTGTAGAATATGCAACCCTGAAATCGGAGAATGAGGTGCTGAAGTCATCATTAGCCTTGCAAAAGGAGACAGGAGAAAAATTAAGAACTCACGTCGATAAGCTTGTGAGTGAGAATGAATGTTTAGGAAACCAGAATGCTCAACTTAAAATATTATTAGAAAGGGTGACTGGGCTCTTAGATAAAATGCAGCCCTCGACCCAGGTCCAACAGATTCGTAAGTTAATGTGTTATCCAAATTCCGGAACCCAGACCGGAGATTTTTTGTCTAATAGTGAGGATGACGAAGAAGATGAGGAGGAAAGGACTTTTACTTTGAAATCCCAAGTTTTTCCTTTACGTCCTCTGGTTAAAACTGAAGCTGCGGTTGATGACGATGATGAAATTCACACCACTGTGCGTACCGTTCCACGGACACCAACCGAGTTAACAAAAATAAGGGAGAAATATTCGAGGCGACCAGAAGAGTCAGCTGTTGAGTACGTGTGGCGAGTTTCTTCTGAAGGGGGGGACAGAATTATGCTGAGTGAGGAAGAAGCAGGAGACTCTTGGGGACCAGGAGTGTTTTTAACCACTATGCCTGGGGATCATAATTATTCCCTAACTGCTCGAGCAGCCTATTGGGCAGGGGGTATGGATCCGCGAGAGAGGGGGGAGCCGTTAGAGATTAGAGCTACAGGCTACTCTGATCTGTTTGCGGCTGTACGGAAAGCAGCTTGTCTGCAAGCCATGTATGACAGAGAGGAATTTCGGAAATCCCCAATGTCAGCCCCTATCGACCCCGATCGATTAGCCCCTCTCATCCGTGGTCTTCCCGATTGCCTGAAACCGTTCCTTGTTCGTACTCAAGATCGTATACGAGAGGCTCGGGGTGCTCATAGGCGGGGCCGTCGTCACTACATGCCCACCTGGAATGAATATGTACAGGAAATAGATCAATATGGGCGCCGAATGGGCTGGGCCAGCCTAACTAGTGAGAAATCCTCCGAACACCCCCGAAAGGTTCGCCAAGTCCGAACTCACACTAAAAACCCTAAATCGGAGGAAAGGTTTAAGCCTGATAAGGACCGGAATGAGTTGTGGCGTAAAGCCCTACAATTAGGGGTGCCCCGACAATTCTTGCACGGTGTCCCTACGGGAGACCTCCGTACACTAGTCCAATCTCTAACTAGAAAGAATAATGTGGCTGGGGAGAAAAGTCTAACCAGAGAATCCCCAAGTCGTGAGAAAATTGTGCCTTCTGCACCGGAACGTAACTTGATTGATTTGACAGAGTCCCAGCCAAAAAACTCCTATCCCCGGGGAGGGCAGTGAGCCACCCTGTCCGGCAGGTACTAGCAATTCAATGGCTCTCTCATAAAGACTCCGAACCCGTTATTATCATTCCTGTTGGACCCCGGAAGATATTGGTAAATTTTATTATTGATACTGGAGCCCAAATGTCTGCAATCACTAACGAAACAGCACAACTTCTAGGTATAAATCCCACCCGACGCAGAGTCAACTTCACAGGAATTGATGGTGTGGTAAAAACATGCCCCACTGCAAAAATTAACCTCTGGTTGCCGGGAGAGCAGCGAATGACTAGGGCAGAAGTGTTAGTGGGTGCCTCACATTCTAACCTCCTAGGATTTGACGTGCTGCGTGGGCGAATGTGGAAATTCCCGGATGGAACTGTGTGGAGTTTTGCAGGACGCAAAAAAGGATTAGACGCAGTTAAACTGGGCCTATTAGAAACATCTATACCTTTGCCTCCCTCTAAAATTACCAACGTCCGACAGTACCCACTGCCTGCAGCTGCACTTGCAGGAGCAGACGGGGTGGTATCAGATTTAGAAAAAAGAAACATCATTCAGAGGACTCACTCGCCTTATAATTCACCGGTGTGGCCAGTAAAGAAACCAACCGGGCAATGGCGTTTCACAGTAGATTACCGAAAGTTAAACGCCAACGCTGCACCCCTGACCGCTGCGGTTCCGAGTATCGCGGAAATTGTGACAATGATAAAAGGAGCTGCCCATCCTTGGATGGCTGCCTTAGATGTAAAAGACATGTTTTTTATGATTCCCCTCCTTGAGCAAGACAAAGCGCAGTTTGCATTCACGTGGAAAGGAGTCCAATATACCTTTAACCGACTTCCACAAGGATACAAACATTCCCCCACCATTGCTCATAATGCTTTAGCTAAAGCGCTATCAGAGATTCCTGTTTCACAGGGATGTACAGTATACCAATATATTGACGACATCTTAATAGGGGGGGAGAGAGCCAAGAAAGTGTACAAGACATGATGCAAAACATCCGAAAAACATTATCAGATTTGGGATTGGAAATTCCAGACTCAAAATGTCAGGGACCTGCACAGGAAGTTAAATTCCTGGGGGTCTGGTGGATTAAGGGAGCTGCTTCTGTCCCTCAGGATACCCTGAAAAAAATAGAACATGGACAGAATCCTTCCAGCACGAAGGAGTTACAGCAAGTTCTGGGAACTTTAAGTTATTGGCGTAAACACATCCCTGGCTTTTCCATCATTGCTCGCCCCCTTTATTGTTTGCTCAAAAAAGGTAAATCCTGGGAGTGGACTGAACAACATACTAATGCACTGGAATTGCTAATAAAAGAGCTAAGGTTATTCCAACAACTTGGCCCCATACATCCAACTGACCCTGTCCATGTAGAATGGGGGTCCAGCGAACATGGTTCTCATTGTAACTTATGGCAAAAGGGACCAGCAGGACCGGAGAGACCATTAGAATTTAGCTCTCACTCCTTTAATGATACTGAGAGCAGATATTCAGACCTAGAGAAGGGTTTACTGTCCCTGGTGCGAGCATTGCAACGAGCAGAGCAGATAAGGAGAGAACAGAGCGTGATTGTTCGGGGCCCTTTTCGTCTCCTAGATGTGGTCCGTAAAGGGACAGCACCACCAGCCGGCATTGCCCAGAAACCCACAGTTCGAAAGTGGTATGCTTATTTAGAAGGCATTAATGATATCATGCCAATCTCTGAAGGTAGTATCAAAGTATCCAAGCTCCAGAAGGATATAGATGGTGCCCTATTGTTCCAATCCCCACCAAACAGACCATCTCCAATCCAAGAAGCACCTCCTCTGAAAGAAGGCAGTGATCTTACAGGAGTGTGGTTTACTGATGCGTCATCTCACCGTGAGAACAATAAGTGGAAATACAAGGCCGTAGCACTGGAAGTAGCAACGGGGGAAAGAGCAATTGAAACAGGAGAAGGTAGCGCACAAGTAGGGGAACTCAGAGCCGTCCTACTAGCTGCACAACGTGGGGCTACTTACATTTACACTGACTCATATGCTGTTTTTAAAGGAGCCACTGAATGGATTGGACACTGGGCAGCCAATGATTGGCAGGTGAATAGAGTCCCAATCTGGGAGACAGAGAGTTGGAAGCAACTGTTGGAAATGGGAGGACAGAGAACATTGCACATTGGTTGGGTAAAAGGCCATGATCGTTCGAACTCGATCACTGCTCAATTCAACCAACAGGTAGATAGCCTCACGCGGTTGCAGCAAATTGACATTGTAGATGATGGTCGGGAATGGGAACGCTTACTCGAATGGTTACATATTAAGCGTGGCCATACAGGCCGTGCTGATCTGTATCAGGAAGGTCTAGCCCGGGGGTGGCCTGTGTCGGTTAAGCTGTGTGAACAAGTAGTAACCGCCTGTTCACAATGTCGCCTACGACTCAATAAAGATCATCCGAGTAAGGCGCCTCCTTTACACATTCGGGACAAGAAAACATTGTGGCATTCATGGCAAATTGATTATATTGGGCCCTTGAGATCATCAGGTGAGAAAAGATACGTCCTAGTCGGAGTGGAGATTATCTCTGGCCTCGCTATGGCCACCAGCTTCAAATCAGCTACCGGGAACAACACAGTGAAAGGCCTAAAAGGGTGGTTCAGCACACTTCCCCTTCCTGAGGAAATCCAAAGTGATAACGGTTCACACTTTACCGCTACAGTGGTACAAGATTGGGCCAAAGAAGAAGGGATTCGATGGGTATTTCATACTCCCTATTATCCTCAGGCTAATGGCATTGTTGAACGCACCAATGGATTGGTTAAGCGTTTTGCAAAAACTCATGAACCTGGTTGGCATTTGCCATTGGATGATGCCATCTATCAATTAAATAACAGATGGAGTGGAGATGGCTGTCCTAAAATGAAAGCTTTCTGTGTATCTGCTGATATCATCACTCCAAAAGTTCCCAATGAACCACGAAAATACCTGGGACAATTTCACCCTGGGCAACCTGTGTTAGTGAAAATGCCTCAAATTGGCACAGTACCAATGGTGTTAGCTACTCCCAAAAACCCCCATGCACGGGAAGCCAAAGACTGTTCAGGGAAGATACACCGGATCAGCACCCGGTGGATCTCGCCCTCTTTTTAACCCCGTCGGTCAAATGAGACCGAGCAGATTTTCTTTTCCTTTGTGTCTTACAGGAACCTCGGAAGAACTGTACGTGGACAGACGCATTGGCCTACGCTAACCTCGAGTGTCTCCAGGGAATCCTGACATTGATCCTGGCAATAATATTATTTTTGTTATGTATGGCCATCTGGAGGCCTAAATTTTAGAATGACGAATTGGCAGATGGAATTGATGCTATTCAGTTTTATCTTTTTACTCCCTGTTGTTTGTAGTCAAAGAGACCCAGAATGGCCGTGGTCTCAAGCTTATGTAAAACACAATGCGATGGCAGGAACAGGAAAAGGAAAATTGAGCCTGGCCACTGTAGTCCTACATGAAAATGAGGTGTTTTCAAAACATGAGATAGATCAAAGCATAGATAAAGTCGAACCTGACTCAACTCCACAGACTAGTCTGGTTCCACTGCCACTATCTGAAACCCCCGATAATGACACCTTATTGAGCGGACTTAAGAATCTGCCCCTTGATGATGAGCTTTGGGATAATGCACTGTCACGATACACTGCAAGCACTGAGACACTAGAAAACATGAGGGATTTAAATCTCTCCACTCTGGTTATACAAGGAAGTGAAGTATATTCCAGAGATAAATGGAGTTGGAAAGACTCACTCCAAATGGCTAAGCTTGAAGCCGTCCCAGGAAAGAAAATACAAATTAGCTGCCGAGTAATCAATGGGTCTGCTCACCATAGACCAACTGTAATTGAAACCATCCATGTAGACTCTACTAAACCGGACAAACATAACACTGATTGATTGTTACAAAATTATAGAGCCAAACTCAGATTGCTGGCACAACTTCACCTTTATCAAACCTATCATAGTATATTGTATTTGGGGCTACAGGGGCACGGAATTGTTATTTGAATTTATGATTGACTCAAATACATCTGAACCTGTTGAAATGAACCCAAAACCTACACCCCCACAAACTTTCAAGGGTGTAGCTACTCAGCCCTCCATTAGTCTAACTCCTTACACCTTTAACATTGGCCCTTATGCCATTAAACACACAGGTCAACAACAAATACCGTTTAACCCAACATATTCCCTCAAACGAGTAGAATTGTCAATGCAGATTAATATCTCTGCGATCAAACCCACCTGCTCACCATTCCTGAGTACATCTTATGCAGGATGGTCAGCATGGTTAGGCCGGCGAACTGTTGACACCTCACAACGACTGAAGAGAGAGGTGACTGGTATCTTAGGAACAGGACTGGGAGTCTTAAATAGTACAGATGCTGAGATACTTGCAAACAAACTAGTCACAACTACTAGTGATCTAGACAAATTAAAACATCCTCTACAGTCCTCTCTATCAGCATTGGGAAATCACCAATGGCTTTTATCGAATATACTGCCTCAGTGGGAGGAAACAGGTGAAAAAGACCATCAGCTGATCACAAATGCACTTGGTACAACCCCAAACAATGTTTCCTTGGCCCTTAGTTGTATCCAAGCCCAACTGTGGATGCAATCTATGACAGGCACAATTATAAGGGAAGGTGAAGAAGGCACCTTGCCCACTGAAATTCGAAAAGTAATATGGGATAATGCAATTGAGTTTGAGAGAAAATTTCAATCCTGGTGGTATCTGGTTAATTTCACCTATGATCCCACTGAGAGCAAAGCCACAGCTTTTGTCTTAACGATACGCAATGCCTCAGTATACACCATATACCCAATCATCGCACTGGGGTTGAATCACCATGGAGCTATACTCCATCCGGTAGAGCATAGAGTGTGGGCACAACAAAACGAGAATAAATGGCAAACTGTTGATGTTGAAGCATGCATTTCACGAGATCAACAAGGATTCATTTGTGAGAGTAATACTCTCAAGGCACAAGACATTTGTCTTGACACCAACCAGAATGTTTGTCATTTTGAGATACAACCTGATGAAACCCCAGAAACTGTGCTTGTATATATTGGGAAAGGGTGTGTTTGCATGAGGTCTCCCTGTACTTTTGTATTCGTAGATGACATAGCAGTAGATATAAGTAATAACTCAAATCTTTGTGTTTGTAACTTTACTAACATCATTGGATGTGACTTCAGTTATTCAGCTCCTGTTACGTCTTTTCAATTGCTACAATCTAATTACACATTGATTCGAGATTTGCTGCCTACCCCTATCGGAATGAATCTCTCACTAGTGAGGAAGTTGCTACAACACGATGAATTGAAGCGATTGTTGAAAGAGGCCCAAGAAAATGGACAAAGAACTCTGATTACTGTCCATCATGATGTTGAAGAAATACACCATGTACTGGAAAGGGTCAAGAGAGACGGTGGACATGAATGGCGGGACACCCTCTTTGGATGGTCACCGACAGCTACAGGACTTTTTAACAAGATGCTCCATCCTGTTGTTGTTCTACTAGTACTCACTGTATTGTGCTTTGCTTTGACAATTGTTTTGCATGTTAGACTTTGGATTATGATGAAACGCTTAACTCGCTTAATCACCCCACAAGAAGTATTTGCACTTGATATCCCTCGCCATAAGAGGACATGTGATATTCCCCATCAGTATTGATTATCGTGGAGCTTGAGTGACTGTAGTCACGGGGTGGATTATGTGGAATAATTACTAAATTGGCCAAGAATACAAAAATACAGCATTGTTCACACATTAAGGAAAGTCATAAAATCAAGAGGCTTCTGAGGTAGAATACAGCCACAGCTAGCACACGAAGAATGCAACATCTGTGATTCCCTGCGCGAGGTTGTTTGCGAAACTACACGAGGGATGGAACGGAACACGCTTGTTCCGTGGCCTTCCCTTGTGACGAATAGCAGATATGGGGACGAGATGGTACTACGGAACTGATAAGCGGCCTACACGCTACCCGAGCCAACCTTTCGTCAAATGTTGATGAAATGCTGTCCTTTTGTGCGAACTTTGCTCACCACAATGTACCAAAACACACCTCCATCCCGGAGGCTATCCGCCCCCGAGGTGTGAACACTCCTCCTTGAATACATTAATCATAATAAAAGTATGTATGACTAAAGTCACTCAAACTCCACTTTGAAGATAAAAAAATAATATAAAAATAGCCCAAGAGAGAGGGGATGTCAGGGAAGACACCATCGCGAAGAATTCCACCGCTGATTTCCGGGATCAGTCGACGGGCTGAGCCTTTCTTCCCCCCCATAGGGACGCCTTTGGGTAAGACTTCGATTACACCGAGCGCTTTCTCGGGGACTTAGAAATTTCTCTAGAGAATCTCTACCCTACGTTTATAGCCAGGCTGTATCGTTTATAATTTTGTCGCGCGTTTGTATACTTAGCAATATCTTTATTTGCACGTGCTTTGCAGACAGTGTATTTATCACCGGCAATCCTAAAGAACCTGTATATCTGTTGTTTAAATAAACTGCACTGTTTAAGTAGCTAGTCGTTCCGCTTTCTCACTGAACGCGACCAAAACTACAGAGAGGCCGTGCTAGTTCAGGAGCACGACTAGACTGAAGGTGCAGTCCACTATTAGTGTATCCAAATCGTAGTAGTTTAATACATATTAAACGCGATTGGACTGATAGTGCTGAATTGGGCATCACTCAGAATTTAAACCTAGCCGCACCTAGCCTCCCACCTCGGTGAGGAGTGTTAGAACGCAAGGGGGTTTATCTTCTGCCAAAACCGCTTGGCCCCGTTTCACGCAACAGAATTTGGCGTAGTCGGCAGGATTGCCATGGATAAACTGCTGCAAAAATATGATTGTGCCCCTTCCCAGGCTGGGAAGGAGTGGGCCCAAAAATTTTGGAAGGATGAAGAGAAAGTGGTGGAACGTATTGAAGAGTGTCGGGTTTCACAGAAGCTCAGAGCGGGGAAAGGCAAGGGTGTGATTTGTGCTGCGTTAGGCGCCTGTTTATCTTGTGCACAACAAGAAGCTAGAGAAACCCCTGCTCCTAATCTGATTTCAGCTGTAGAATATGCAACCCTGAAATCGGAGAATGAGGTGCTGAAGTCATCATTAGCCTTGCAAAAGGAGACAGGAGAAAAATTAAGAACTCACGTCGATAAGCTTGTGAGTGAGAATGAATGTTTAGGAAACCAGAATGCTCAACTTAAAATATTATTAGAAAGGGTGACTGGGCTCTTAGATAAAATGCAGCCCTCGACCCAGGTCCAACAGATTCGTAAGTTAATGTGTTATCCAAATTCCGGAACCCAGACCGGAGATTTTTTGTCTAATAGTGAGGATGACGAAGAAGATGAGGAGGAAAGGACTTTTACTTTGAAATCCCAAGTTTTTCCTTTACGTCCTCTGGTTAAAACTGAAGCTGCGGTTGATGACGATGATGAAATTCACACCACTGTGCGTACCGTTCCACGGACACCAACCGAGTTAACAAAAATAAGGGAGAAATATTCGAGGCGACCAGAAGAGTCAGCTGTTGAGTACGTGTGGCGAGTTTCTTCTGAAGGGGGGGACAGAATTATGCTGAGTGAGGAAGAAGCAGGAGACTCTTGGGGACCAGGAGTGTTTTTAACCACTATGCCTGGGGATCATAATTATTCCCTAACTGCTCGAGCAGCCTATTGGGCAGGGGGTATGGATCCGCGAGAGAGGGGGGAGCCGTTAGAGATTAGAGCTACAGGCTACTCTGATCTGTTTGCGGCTGTACGGAAAGCAGCTTGTCTGCAAGCCATGTATGACAGAGAGGAATTTCGGAAATCCCCAATGTCAGCCCCTATCGACCCCGATCGATTAGCCCCTCTCATCCGTGGTCTTCCCGATTGCCTGAAACCGTTCCTTGTTCGTACTCAAGATCATATACGAGAGGCTCGGGGTGCTCATAGGCGGGGCCGTCGTCACTACATGCCCACCTGGAATGAATATGTACAGGAAATAGATCAATATGGGCGCCGAATGGGCTGGGCCAGCCTAACTAGTGAGAAATCCTCCGAACACCCCCGAAAGGTTCGCCAAGTCCGAACTCACACTAAAAACCCTAAATCGGAGGAAAGGTTTAAGCCTGATAAGGACCGGAATGAGTTGTGGCGTAAAGCCCTACAATTAGGGGTGCCCCGACAATTCTTGCACGGTGTCCCTACGGGAGACCTCCGTACACTAGTCCAATCTCTAACTAGAAAGAATAATGTGGCTGGGGAGAAAAGTCTAACCAGAGAATCCCCAAGTCGTGAGAAAATTGTGCCTTCTGCACCGGAACGTAACTTGATTGATTTGACAGAGTCCCAGCCAAAAAACTCCTATCCCCGGGGAGGGCAGTGAGCCACCCTGTCCGGCAGGTACTAGCAATTCAATGGCTCTCTCATAAAGACTCCGAACCCGTTATTATCATTCCTGTTGGACCCCGGAAGATATTGGTAAATTTTATTATTGATACTGGAGCCCAAATGTCTGCAATCACTAACGAAACAGCACAACTTCTAGGTATAAATCCCACCCGACGCAGAGTCAACTTCACAGGAATTGATGGTGTGGTAAAAACATGCCCCACTGCAAAAATTAACCTCTGGTTGCCGGGAGAGCAGCGAATGACTAGGGCAGAAGTGTTAGTGGGTGCCTCACATTCTAACCTCCTAGGATTTGACGTGCTGCGTGGGCGAATGTGGAAATTCCCGGATGGAACTGTGTGGAGTTTTGCAGGACGCAAAAAAGGATTAGACACAGTTAAACTGGGCCTATTAGAAACATCTATACCTTTGCCTCCCTCTAAAATTACCAACGTCCGACAGTACCCACTGCCTGCAGCTGCACTTGCAGGAGCAGACGGGGTGGTATCAGATTTAGAAAAAAGAAACATCATTCAGAGGACTCACTCGCCTTATAATTCACCGGTGTGGCCAGTAAAGAAACCAACCGGGCAATGGCGTTTCACAGTAGATTACCGAAAGTTAAACGCCAACACTGCACCCCTGACCGCTGCGGTTCCGAGTATCGCGGAAATTGTGACAATGATAAAAGGAGCTGCCCATCCTTGGATGGCTGCCTTAGATGTAAAAGACATGTTTTTTATGATTCCCCTCCTTGAGCAAGACAAAGCGCAGTTTGCATTCACGTGGAAAGGAGTCCAATATACCTTTAACCGACTTCCACAAGGATACAAACATTCCCCCACCATTGCTCATAATGCTTTAGCTAAAGCGCTATCAGAGATTCCTGTTTCACAGGGATGTACAGTATACCAATATATTGACGACATCTTAATAGGGGGGGAGAGAGCCAAGAAAGTGTACAAGACATGATGCAAAACATCCGAAAAACATTATCAGATTTGGGATTGGAAATTCCAGACTCAAAATGTCAGGGACCTGCACAGGAAGTTAAATTCCTGGGGGTCTGGTGGATTAAGGGAGCTGCTTCTGTCCCTCAGGATACCCTGAAAAAAATAGAACATGGACAGAATCCTTCCAGCACGAAGGAGTTACAGCAAGTTCTGGGAACTTTAAGTTATTGGCGTAAACACATCCCTGGCTTTTCCATCATTGCTCGCCCCCTTTATTGTTTGCTCAAAAAAGGTAAATCCTGGGAGTGGACTGAACAACATACTAATGCACTGGAATTGCTAATAAAAGAGCTAAGGTTATTCCAACAACTTGGCCCCATACATCCAACTGACCCTGTCCATGTAGAATGGGGGTCCAGCGAACATGGTTCTCATTGTAACTTATGGCAAAAGGGACCAGCAGGACCGGAGAGACCATTAGAATTTAGCTCTCACTCCTTTAATGATACTGAGAGCAGATATTCAGACCTAGAGAAGGGTTTACTGTCCCTGGTGCGAGCATTGCAACGAGCAGAGCAGATAAGGAGAGAACAGAGCGTGATTGTTCGGGGCCCTTTTCGTCTCCTAGATGCGGTCCGTAAAGGGACAGCACCACCAGCCGGCATTGCCCAGAAACCCACAGTTCGAAAGTGGTATGCTTATTTAGAAGGCATTAATGATATCATGCCAATCTCTGAAGGTAGTATCAAAGTATCCAAGCTCCAGAAGGATATAGATGGTGCCCTATTGTTCCAATCCCCACCAAACAGACCATCTCCAATCCAAGAAGCACCTCCTCTGAAAGAAGGCAGTGATCTTACAGGAGTGTGGTTTACTGATGCGTCATCTCACCGTGAGAACAATAAGTGGAAATACAAGGCCGTAGCACTGGAAGTAGCAACGGGGGAAAGAGCAATTGAAACAGGAGAAGGTAGCGCACAAGTAGGGGAACTCAGAGCCGTCCTACTAGCTGCACAACGTGGGGCTACTTACATTTACACTGACTCATATGCTGTTTTTAAAGGAGCCACTGAATGGATTGGACACTGGGCAGCCAATGATTGGCAGGTGAATAGAGTCCCAATCTGGGAGACAGAGAGTTGGAAGCAACTGTTGGAAATGGGAGGACAGAGAACATTGCACGTTGGTTGGGTAAAAGGCCATGATCGTTCGAACTCGATCACTGCTCAATTCAACCAACAGGTAGATAGCCTCACGCGGTTGCAGCAAATTGACATTGTAGATGATGGTCGGGAATGGGAACGCTTACTCGAATGGTTACATATTAAGCGTGGCCATACAGGCCGTGCTGATCTGTATCAGGAAGGTCTAGCCCGGGGGTGGCCTGTGTCGGTTAAGCTGTGTGAACAAGTAGTAACCGCCTGTTCACAATGTCGCCTACGACTCAATAAAGATCATCCGAGTAAGGCGCCTCCTTTACACATTCGGGACAAGAAAACATTGTGGCATTCATGGCAAATTGATTATATTGGGCCCTTGAGATCATCAGGTGAGAAAAGATACGTCCTAGTCGGAGTGGAGATTATCTCTGGCCTCGCTATGGCCACCAGCTTCAAATCAGCTACCGGGAACAACACAGTGAAAGGCCTAAAAGGGTGGTTCAGCACACTTCCCCTTCCTGAGGAAATCCAAAGTGATAACGGTTCACACTTTACCGCTACAGTGGTACAAGATTGGGCCAAAGAAGAAGGGATTCGATGGGTATTTCATACTCCCTATTATCCTCAGGCTAATGGCATTGTTGAACGCACCAATGGATTGGTTAAGCGTTTTGCAAAAACTCATGAACCTGGTTGGCATTTGCCATTGGATGATGCCATCTATCAATTAAATAACAGATGGAGTGGAGATGGCTGTCCTAAAATGAAAGCTTTCTGTGTATCTGCTGATATCATCACTCCAAAAGTTCCCAATGAACCACGAAAATACCTGGGACAATTTCACCCTGGGCAACCTGTGTTAGTGAAAATGCCTCAAATTGGCACAGTACCAATGGTGTTAGCTACTCCCAAAAACCCCCATGCACGGGAAGCCAAAGACTGTTCAGGGAAGATACACCGGATCAGCACCCGGTGGATCTCGCCCTCTTTTTAACCCCGTCGGTCAAATGAGACCGAGCAGATTTTCTTTTCCTTTGTGTCTTACAGGAACCTCGGAAGAACTGTACGTGGACAGACGCATTGGCCTACGCTAACCTCGAGTGTCTCCAGGGAATCCTGACATTGATCCTGGCAATAATATTATTTTTGTTATGTATGGCCATCTGGAGGCCTAAATTTTAGAATGACGAATTGGCAGATGGAATTGATGCTATTCAGTTTTATCTTTTTACTCCCTGTTGTTTGTAGTCAAAGAGACCCAGAATGGCCGTGGTCTCAAGCTTATGTAAAACACAATGCGATGGCAGGAACAGGAAAAGGAAAATTGAGCCTGGCCACTGTAGTCCTACATGAAAATGAGGTGTTTTCAAAACATGAGATAGATCAAAGCATAGATAAAGTCGAACCTGACTCAACTCCACAGACTAGTCTGGTTCCACTGCCACTATCTGAAACCCCCGATAATGACACCTTATTGAGCGGACTTAAGAATCTGCCCCTTGATGATGAGCTTTGGGATAATGCACTGTCACGATACACTGCAAGCACTGAGACACTAGAAAACATGAGGGATTTAAATCTCTCCACTCTGGTTATACAAGGAAGTGAAGTATATTCCAGAGATAAATGGAGTTGGAAAGACTCACTCCAAATGGCTAAGCTTGAAGCCGTCCCAGGAAAGAAAATACAAATTAGCTGCCGAGTAATCAATGGGTCTGCTCACCATAGACCAACTGTAATTGAAACCATCCATGTAGACTCTACTAAACCGGACAAATATAACACTGATTGATTGTTACAAAATTATAGAGCCAAACTCAGATTGCTGGCACAACTTCACCTTTATCAAACCTATCATAGTATATTGTATTTGGGGCTACAGGGGCACGGAATTGTTATTTGAATTTATGATTGACTCAAATACATCTGAACCTGTTGAAATGAACCCAAAACCTACACCCCCACAAACTTTCAAGGGTGTAGCTACTCAGCCCTCCATTAGTCTAACTCCTTACACCTTTAACATTGGCCCTTATGCCATTAAACACACAGGTCAACAACAAATACCGTTTAACCCAACATATTCCCTCAAACGAGTAGAATTGTCAATGCAGATTAATATCTCTGCGATCAAACCCACCTGCTCACCATTCCTGAGTACATCTTATGCAGGATGGTCAGCATGGTTAGGCCGGCGAACTGTTGACACCTCACAACGACTGAAGAGAGAGGTGACTGGTATCTTAGGAACAGGACTGGGAGTCTTAAATAGTATAGATGCTGAGATACTTGCAAACAAACTAGTCACAACTACTAGTGATCTAGACAAATTAAAACATCCTCTACAGTCCTCTCTACCAGCATTGGGAAATCACCAATGGCTTTTATCGAATATATTGCCTCAGTGGGAGGAAACAGGTGAAAAAGACCATCAGCTGATCACAAATGCACTTGGTACAACCCAAAACAATGTTTCCTTGGCCCTTAGTTGTATCCAAGCCCAACTGTGGATGCAATCTATGACAGGCGCAATTATAAGGGAAGGTGAAGAAGGCACCTTGCCCACTGAAATTCGAAAAGTAATATGGGATAATGCAATTGAGTTTGAGAGAAAATTTCAATCCTGGTGGTATCTGGTTAATTTCACCTATGATCCCACTGAGAGCAAAGCCACAGCTTTTGTCTTAACGATACGCAATGCCTCAGTATACACCATATACCCAATCATCGCACTGGGGTTGAATCACCATGGAGCTATACTCCATCCGGTAGAGCATAGAGTGTGGGCACAACAAAACGAGAATAAATGGCAAACTGTTGATGTTGAAGCATGCATTTCACGAGATCAACAAGGATTCATTTGTGAGAGTAATACTCTCAAGGCACAAGACATTTGTCTTGACACCAACCAGAATGTTTGTCATTTTGAGATACAACCTGATGAAACCCCAGAAACTGTGCTTGTATATATTGGGAAAGGGTGTGTTTGCATGAGGTCTCCCTGTACTTTTGTATTCGTAGATGACATAGCAGTAGATATAAGTAATAACTCAAATCTTTGTGTTTGTAACTTTACTAACATCATTGGATGTGACTTCAGTTATTCAGCTCCTGTTACGTCTTTTCAATTGCTACAATCTAATTACACATTGATTCGAGATTTGCTGCCTACCCCTATCGGAATGAATCTCTCACTAGTGAGGAAGTTGCTACAACACGATGAATTGAAGCGATTGTTGAAAGAGGCCCAAGAAAATGGACAAAGAACTCTGATTACTGTCCATCATGATGTTGAAGAAATACACCATGTACTGGAAAGGGTCAAGAGAGACGGTGGACATGAATGGCGGGACACCCTCTTTGGATGGTCACCGACAGCTACAGGACTTTTTAACAAGATGCTCCATCCTGTTGTTGTTCTACTAGTACTCACTGTATTGTGCTTTGCTTTGACAATTGTTTTGCATGTTAGACTTTGGATTATGATGAAACGCTTAACTCGCTTAATCACCCCGCAAGAAGTATTTGCACTTGATATCCCTCGCCATAAGAGGACGTGTGATATTCCCCATCAGTATTGATTATCGTGGAGCTTGAGTGACCGTAGTCACGGGGTGGATTATGTGGAATAATTACTAAATTGGCCAAGAATACAAAAATACAGCATTGTTCACACATTAAGGAAAGTCATAAAATCAAGAGGCTTCTGAGGTAGAATACAGCCACAGCTAGCACACGAAGAATGCAACATCTGTGATTCCCTGCGCGAGGTTGTTTGCGAAACTACACGAGGGATGGAACGGAACACGCTTGTTCCGTGGCCTTCCCTTGTGACGAATAGCAGATATGGGGACGAGATGGTACTACGGAACTGATAAGCGGCCTACACGCTACCCGAGCCAACCTTTCGTCAAATGTTGATGAAATGCTGTCCTTTTGTGCGAACTTTGCTCACCACAATGTACCAAAACACACCTCCATCCCGGAGGCTATCCGCCCCCGAGGTGTGAACACTCCTCCTTGAATACATTAATCATAATAAAAGTATGTATGACTAAAGTCACTCAAACTCCACTTTGAAGATAAAAAAATAATATAAAAATAGCCCAAGAGAGAGGGGATGTCAGGGAAGACACCATCGCGAAGAATTCCACCGCTGATTTCCGGGATCAGTCGACGGGCTGAGCCTTTCTTCCCCCCCATAGGGACGCCTTTGGGTAAGACTTCGATTACACCGAGCGCTTTCTCGGGGACTTAGAAATTTCTCTAGAGAATCTCTACCCTACGTTTATAGCCAGGCTGTATCGTTTATAATTTTGTCGCGCGTTTGTATACTTAGCAATATCTTTATTTGCACGTGCTTTGCAGACAGTGTATTTATCACCGGCAATCCTAAAGAACCTGTATATCTGTTGTTTAAATAAACTGCACTGTTTAAGTAGCTAGTCGTTCCGCTTTCTCACTGAACGCGACCAAAACTACAGAGAGGCCGTGCTAGTTCAGGAGCACGACTAGACTGAAGGTGCAGTCCACTATTAGTGTATCCAAATCGTAGTAGTTTAATACATATTAAACGCGATTGGACTGATAGTGCTGAATTGGGCATCACTCAGAATTTAAACCTAGCCGCACCTAGCCTCCCACCTCGGTGAGGAGTGTTAGAACGCAAGGGGGTTTATCTTCTGCCAAAACCGCTTGGCCCCGTTTCACGCAACAGAATTTGGCGTAGTCGGCAGGATTGCCATGGATAAACTGCTGCAAAAATATGATTGTGCCCCTTCCCAGGCTGGGAAGGAGTGGGCCCAAAAATTTTGGAAGGATGAAGAGAAAGTGGTGGAACGTATTGAAGAGTGTCGGGTTTCACAGAAGCTCAGAGCGGGGAAAGGCAAGGGTGTGATTTGTGCTGTGTTAGGCGCCTGTTTATCTTGTGCACAACAAGAAGCTAGAGAAACCCCTGCTCCTAATCTGATTTCAGCTGTAGAATATGCAACCCTGAAATCGGAGAATGAGGTGCTGAAGTCATCATTAGCCTTGCAAAAGGAGACAGGAGAAAAATTAAGAACTCACGTCGATAAGCTTGTGAGTGAGAATGAATGTTTAGGAAACCAGAATGCTCAACTTAAAATATTATTAGAAAGGGTGACTGGGCTCTTAGATAAAATGCAGCCCTCGACCCAGGTCCAACAGATTCGTAAGTTAATGTGTTATCCAAATTCCGGAACCCAGACCGGAGATTTTTTGTCTAATAGTGAGGATGACGAAGAAGATGAGGAGGAAAGGACTTTTACTTTGAAATCCCAAGTTTTTCCTTTACGTCCTCTGGTTAAAACTGAAGCTGCGGTTGATGACGATGATGAAATTCACACCACTGTGCGTACCGTTCCACGGACACCAACCGAGTTAACAAAAATAAGGGAGAAATATTCGAGGCGACCAGAAGAGTCAGCTGTTGAGTACGTGTGGCGAGTTTCTTCTGAAGGGGGGGACAGAATTATGCTGAGTGAGGAAGAAGCAGGAGACTCTTGGGGACCAGGAGTGTTTTTAACCACTATGCCTGGGGATCATAATTATTCCCTAACTGCTCGAGCAGCCTATTGGGCAGGGGGTATGGATCCGCGAGAGAGGGGGGAGCCGTTAGAGATTAGAGCTACAGGCTACTCTGATCTGTTTGCGGCTGTACGGAAAGCAGCTTGTCTGCAAGCCATGTATGACAGAGAGGAATTTCGGAAATCCCCAATGTCAGCCCCTATCGACCCCGATCGATTAGCCCCTCTCATCCGTGGTCTTCCCGATTGCCTGAAACCGTTCCTTGTTCGTACTCAAGATCGTATACGAGAGGCTCGGGGTGCTCATAGGCGGGGCCGTCGTCACTACATGCCCACCTGGAATGAATATGTACAGGAAATAGATCAATATGGGCGCCGAATGGGCTGGGCCAGCCTAACTAGTGAGAAATCCTCCGAACACCCCCGAAAGGTTCGCCAAGTCCGAACTCACACTAAAAACCCTAAATCGGAGGAAAGGTTTAAGCCTGATAAGGACCGGAATGAGTTGTGGCGTAAAGCCCTACAATTAGGGGTGCCCCGACAATTCTTGCACGGTGTCCCTACGGGAGACCTCCGTACACTAGTCCAATCTCTAACTAGAAAGAATAATGTGGCTGGGGAGAAAAGTCTAACCAGAGAATCCCCAAGTCGTGAGAAAATTGTGCCTTCTGCACCGGAACGTAACTTGATTGATTTGACAGAGTCCCAGCCAAAAAACTCCTATCCCCGGGGAGGGCAGTGAGCCACCCTGTCCGGCAGGTACTAGCAATTCAATGGCTCTCTCATAAAGACTCCGAACCCGTTATTATCATTCCTGTTGGACCCCGGAAGATATTGGTAAATTTTATTATTGATACTGGAGCCCAAATGTCTGCAATCACTAACGAAACAGCACAACTTCTAGGTATAAATCCCACCCGACGCAGAGTCAACTTCACAGGAATTGATGGTGTGGTAAAAACATGCCCCACTGCAAAAATTAACCTCTGGTTGCCGGGAGAGCAGCGAATGACTAGGGCAGAAGTGTTAGTGGGTGCCTCACATTCTAACCTCCTAGGATTTGACGTGCTGCTTGGGCGAATGTGGAAATTCCCGGATGGAACTGCGTGGAGTTTTGCAGGACGCAAAAAAGGATTAGACGCAGTTAAACTGGGCCTATTAGAAACATCTATACCTTTGCCTCCCTCTAAAATTACCAACGTCCGACAGTACCCACTGCCTGCAGCTGCACTTGCAGGAGCAGACGGGGTGGTATCAGATTTAGAAAAAAGAAACATCATTAAGAGGACTCACTCGCCTTATAATTCACCGGTGTGGCCAGTAAAGAAACCAACCGGGCAATGGCGTTTCACAGTAGATTACCGAAAGTTAAACGCCAACACTGCACCCCTGACCGCTGCGGTTCCGAGTATCGCGGAAATTGTGACAATGATAAAAGGAGCTGCCCATCCTTGGATGGCTGCCTTAGATGTAAAAGACATGTTTTTTATGATTCCCCTCCTTGAGCAAGACAAAGCGCAGTTTGCATTCACGTGGAAAGGAGTCCAATATACCTTTAACCGACTTCCACAAGGATACAAACATTCCCCCACCATTGCTCATAATGCTTTAGCTAAAGCGCTATCAGAGATTCCTGTTTCACAGGGATGTACAGTATACCAATATATTGACGACATCTTAATAGGGGGGGAGAGAGCCAAGAAAGTGTACAAGACATGATGCAAAACATCCGAAAAACATTATCAGATTTGGGATTGGAAATTCCAGACTCAAAATGTCAGGGACCTGCACAGGAAGTTAAATTCCTGGGGGTCTGGTGGATTAAGGGAGCTGCTTCTGTCCCTCAGGATACCCTGAAAAAAATAGAACATGGACAGAATCCTTCCAGCACGAAGGAGTTACAGCAAGTTCTGGGAACTTTAAGTTATTGGCGTAAACACATCCCTGGCTTTTCCATCATTGCTCGCCCCCTTTATTGTTTGCTCAAAAAAGGTAAATCCTGGGAGTGGACTGAACAACATACTAATGCACTGGAATTGCTAATAAAAGAGCTAAGGTTATTCCAACAACTTGGCCCCATACATCCAACTGACCCTGTCCATGTAGAATGGGGGTTCAGCGAACATGGTTCTCATTGTAACTTATGGCAAAAGGGACCAGCAGGACCGGAGAGACCATTAGAATTTAGCTCTCACTCCTTTAATGATACTGAGAGCAGATATTCAGACCTAGAGAAGGGTTTACTGTCCCTGGTGCGAGCATTGCAACGAGCAGAGCAGATAAGGAGAGAACAGAGCGTGATTGTTCGGGGCCCTTTTCGTCTCCTAGATGTGGTCCGTAAAGGGACAGCACCACCAGCCGGCATTGCCCAGAAACCCACAGTTCGAAAGTGGTATGCTTATTTAGAAGGCATTAATGATATCATGCCAATCTCTGAAGGTAGTATCAAAGTATCCAAGCTCCAGAAGGATATAGATGGTGCCCTATTGTTCCAATCCCCACCAAACAGACCATCTCCAATCCAAGAAGCACCTCCTCTGAAAGAAGGCAGTGATCTTACAGGAGTGTGGTTTACTGATGCGTCATCTCACCGTGAGAACAATAAGTGGAAATACAAGGCCGTAGCACTGGAAGTAGCAACGGGGGAAAGAGCAATTGAAACAGGAGAAGGTAGCGCACAAGTAGGGGAACTCAGAGCCGTCCTACTAGCTGCACAACGTGGGGCTACTTACATTTACACTGACTCATATGCTGTTTTTAAAGGAGCCACTGAATGGATTGGACACTGGGCAGCCAATGATTGGCAGGTGAATAGAGTCCCAATCTGGGAGACAGAGAGTTGGAAGCAACTGTTGGAAATGGGAGGACAGAGAACATTGCACGTTGGTTGGGTAAAAGGCCATGATCGTTCGAACTCGATCACTGCTCAATTCAACCAACAGGTAGATAGCCTCACGCGGTTGCAGCAAATTGACATTGTAGATGATGGTCGGGAATGGGAACGCTTACTCGAATGGTTACATATTAAGCGTGGCCATACAGGCCGTGCTGATCTGTATCAGGAAGGTCTAGCCCGGGGGTGGCCTGTGTCGGTTAAGCTGTGTGAACAAGTAGTAACTGCCTGTTCACAATGTCGCCTACGACTCAATAAAGATCATCCGAGTAAGGCGCCTCCTTTACACATTCGGGACAAGAAAACATTGTGGCATTCATGGCAAATTGATTATATTGGGCCCTTGAGATCATCAGGTGAGAAAAGATACGTCCTAGTCGGAGTGGAGATTATCTCTGGCCTCGCTATGGCCACCAGCTTCAAATCAGCTACCGGGAACAACACAGTGAAAGGCCTAAAAGGGTGGTTCAGCACACTTCCCCTTCCTGAGGAAATCCAAAGTGATAACGGTTCACACTTTACCGCTACAGTGGTACAAGATTGGGCCAAAGAAGAAGGGATTCGATGGGTATTTCATACTCCCTATTATCCTCAGGCTAATGGCATTGTTGAACGCACCAATGGATTGGTTAAGCGTTTTGCAAAAACTCATGAACCTGGTTGGCATTTGCGATTGGATGATGCCATCTATCAATTAAATAACAGATGGAGTGGAGATGGCTGTCCTAAAATGAAAGCTTTCTGTGTATCTGCTGATATCATCACTCCAAAAGTTCCCAATGAACCACGAAAATACCTGGGACAATTTCACCCTGGGCAACCTGTGTTAGTGAAAATGCCTCAAATTGGCACAGTACCAATGGTGTTAGCTACTCCCAAAAACCCCCATGCACGGGAAGCCAAAGACTGTTCAGGGAAGATACACCGGATCAGCACCCGGTGGATCTCGCCCTCTTTTTAACCCCGTCGGTCAAATGAGACCGAGCAGATTTTCTTTTCCTTTGTGTCTTACAGGAACCTCGGAAGAACTGTACGTGGACAGACGCATTGGCCTACGCTAACCTCGAGTGTCTCCAGGGAATCCTGACATTGATCCTGGCAATAACATTATTTTTGTTATGTATGGCCATCTGGAGGCCTAAATTTTAGAATGACGAATTGGCAGATGGAATTGATGCTATTCAGTTTTATCTTTTTACTCCCTGTTGTTTGTAGTCAAAGAGACCCAGAATGGCCGTGGTCTCAAGCTTATGTAAAACACAATGCGATGGCAGGAACAGGAAAAGGAAAATTGAGCCTGGCCACTGTAGTCCTACATGAAAATGAGGTGTTTTCAAAACATGAGATAGATCAAAGCATAGATAAAGTCGAACCTGACTCAACTCTACAGACTAGTCTGGTTCCACTGCCACTATCTGAAACCCCCGATAATGACACCTTATTGAGCGGACTTAAGAATCTGCCCCTTGATGATGAGCTTTGGGATAATGCACTGTCACGATACACTGCAAGCACTGAGACACTAGAAAACATGAGGGATTTAAATCTCTCCACTCTGGTCATACAAGGAAGTGAAGTATATTCCAGAGATAAATGGAGTTGGAAAGACTCACTCCAAATGGCTAAGCTTGAAGCCGTCCCAGGAAAGAAAATACAAATTAGCTGCCGAGTAATCAATGGGTCTGCTCACCATAGACCAACTGTAATTGAAACCATCCATGTAGACTCTACTAAACCGGACAAATATAACACTGATTGATTGTTACAAAATTATAGAGCCAAACTCAGATTGCTGGCACAACTTCACCTTTATCAAACCTATCATAGTATATTGTATTTGGGGCTACAGGGGCACGGAATTGTTATTTGAATTTATGATTGACTCAAATACATCTGAACCTGTTGAAATGAACCCAAAACCTACACCCCCACAAACTTTCAAGGGTGTAGCTACTCAGCCCTCCATTAGTCTAACTCCTTACACCTTTAACATTGGCCCTTATGCCATTAAACACACAGGTCAACAACAAATACCGTTTAACCCAACATATTCCCTCAAACGAGTAGAATTGTCAATGCAGATTAATATCTCTGCGATCAAACCCACCTGCTCACCATTCCTGAGTACATCTTATGCAGGATGGTCAGCATGGTTAGGCCGGCGAACTGTTGACACCTCACAACGACTGAAGAGAGAGGTGACTGGTATCTTAGGAACAGGACTGGGAGTCTTAAATAGTACAGATGCTGAGATACTTGCAAACAAACTAGTCACAACTACTAGTGATCTAGACAAATTAAAACATCCTCTACAGTCCTCTCTATCAGCATTGGGAAATCACCAATGGCTTTTATCGAATATATTGCCTCAGTGGGAGGAAACAGGTGAAAAAGACCATCAGCTGATCACAAATGCACTTGGTACAACCCCAAACAATGTTTCCTTGGCCCTTAGTTGTATCCAAGCCCAACTGTGGATGCAATCTATGACAGCCGCAATTATAAGGGAAGGTGAAGAAGGCACCTTGCCCACTGAAATTCGAAAAGTAATATGGGATAATGCAATTGAGTTTGAGAGAAAATTTCAATCCTGGTGGTATCTGGTTAATTTCACCTATGATCCCACTGAGAGCAAAGCCACAGCTTTTGTCTTAACGATACGCAATGCCTCAGTATACACCATATACCCAATCATCGCACTGGGGTTGAATCACCATGGAGCTATACTCCATCCGGTAGAGCATAGAGTGTGGGCACAACAAAACGAGAATAAATGGCAAACTGTTGATGTTGAAGCATGCATTTCACGAGATCAACAAGGATTCATTTGTGAGAGTAATACTCTCAAGGCACAAGACATTTGTCTTGACACCAACCAGAATGTTTGTCATTTTGAGATACAACCTGATGAAACCCCAGAAACTGTGCTTGTATATATTGGGAAAGGGTGTGTTTGCATGAGGTCTCCCTGTACTTTTGTATTCGTAGATGACATAGCAGTAGATATAAGTAATAACTCAAATCTTTGTGTTTGTAACTTTACTAACATCATTGGATGTGACTTCAGTTATTCAGCTCCTGTTACGTCTTTTCAATTGCTACAATCTAATTACACATTGATTCGAGATTTGCTGCCTACCCCTATCGGAATGAATCTCTCACTAGTGAGGAAGTTGCTACAACACGATGAATTGAAGCGATTGTTGAAAGAGGCCCAAGAAAATGGACAAAGAACTCTGATTACTGTCCATCATGATGTTGAAGAAATACACCATGTACTGGAAAGGGTCAAGAGAGACGGTGGACATGAATGGCGGGACACCCTCTTTGGATGGTCACCGACAGCTACAGGACTTTTTAACAAGATGCTCCATCCTGTTGTTGTTCTACTAGTACTCACTGTATTGTGCTTTGCTTTGACAATTGTTTTGCATGTTAGACTTTGGATTATGATGAAACGCTTAACTCGCTTAATCACCCCGCAAGAAGTATTTGCACTTGATATCCCTCGCCATAAGAGGACGTGTGATATTCCCCATCAGTATTGATTATCGTGGAGCTTGAGTGACCGTAGTCACGGGGTGGATTATGTGGAATAATTACTAAATTGGCCAAGAATACAAAAATACAGCATTGTTCACACATTAAGGAAAGTCATAAAATCAAGAGGCTTCTGAGGTAGAATACAGCCACAGCTAGCACACGAAGAATGCAACATCTGTGATTCCCTGCGCGAGGTTGTTTGCGAAACTACACGAGGGATGGAACGGAACACGCTTGTTCCGTGGCCTTCCCTTGTGACGAATAGCAGATATGGGGACGAGATGGTACTACGGAACTGATAAGCGGCCTACACGCTACCCGAGCCAACCTTTCGTCAAATGTTGATGAAATGCTGTCCTTTTGTGCGAACTTTGCTCACCACAATGTACCAAAACACACCTCCATCCCGGAGGCTATCCGCCCCCAAGGTGTGAACACTCCTCCTTGAATACATTAATCATAATAAAAGTATGTATGACTAAAGTCACTCAAACTCCACTTTGAAGATAAAAAAATAATATAAAAATAGCCCAAGAGAGAGGGGATGTCAGGGAAGACACCATCGCGAAGAATTCCACCGCTGATTTCCGGGATCAGTCGACGGGCTGAGCCTTTCTTCCCCCCCATAGGGACGCCTTTGGGTAAGACTTCGATTACACCGAGCGCTTTCTCGGGGACTTAGAAATTTCTCTAGAGAATCTCTACCCTACGTTTATAGCCAGGCTGTATCGTTTATAATTTTGTCGCGCGTTTGTATACTTAGCAATATCTTTATTTGCACGTGCTTTGCAGACAGTGTATTTATCACCGGCAATCCTAAAGAACCTGTATATCTGTTGTTTAAATAAACTGCACTGTTTAAGTAGCTAGTCGTTCCGCTTTCTCACTGAACGCGACCAAAACTACAGAGAGGCCGTGCTAGTTCAGGAGCACGACTAGACTGAAGGTGCAGTCCACTATTAGTGTATCCAAATCGTAGTAGTTTAATACATATTAAACGCGATTGGACTGATAGTGCTGAATTGGGCATCACTCAGAATTTAAACCTAGCCGCACCTAGCCTCCCACCTCGGTGAGGAGTGTTAGAACGCAAGGGGGTTTATCTTCTGCCAAAACCGCTTGGCCCCGTTTCACGCAACAGAATTTGGCGTAGTCGGCAGGATTGCCATGGATAAACTGCTGCAAAAATATGATTGTGCCCCTTCCCAGGCTGGGAAGGAGTGGGCCCAAAAATTTTGGAAGGATGAAGAGAAAGTGGTGGAACGTATTGAAGAGTGTCGGGTTTCACAGAAGCTCAGAGCGGGGAAAGGCAAGGGTGTGATTTGTGCTGCGTTAGGCGCCTGTTTATCTTGTGCACAACAAGAAGCTAGAGAAACCCCTGCTCCTAATCTGATTTCAGCTGTAGAATATGCAACCCTGAAATCGGAGAATGAGGTGCTGAAGTCATCATTAGCCTTGCAAAAGGAGACAGGAGAAAAATTAAGAACTCACGTCGATAAGCTTGTGAGTGAGAATGAATGTTTAGGAAACCAGAATGCTCAACTTAAAATATTATTAGAAAGGGTGACTGGGCTCTTAGATAAAATGCAGCCCTCGACCCAGGTCCAACAGATTCGTAAGTTAATGTGTTATCCAAATTCCGGAACCCAGACCGGAGATTTTTTGTCTAATAGCGAGGATGACGAAGAAGATGAGGAGGAAAGGACTTTTACTTTGAAATCCCAAGTTTTTCCTTTACGTCCTCTGGTTAAAACTGAAGCTGCGGTTGATGACGATGATGAAATTCACACCACTGTGCGTACCGTTCCACGGACACCAACCGAGTTAACAAAAATAAGGGAGAAATATTCGAGGCGACCAGAAGAGTCAGCTGTTGAGTACGTGTGGCGAGTTTCTTCTGAAGGGGGGGACAGAATTATGCTGAGTGAGGAAGAAGCAGGAGACTCTTGGGGACCAGGAGTGTTTTTAACCACTATGCCTGGGGATCATAATTATTCCCTAACTGCTCGAGCAGCCTATTGGGCAGGGGGTATGGATCCGCGAGAGAGGGGGGAGCCGTTAGAGATTAGAGCTACAGGCTACTCTGATCTGTTTGCGGCTGTACGGAAAGCAGCTTGTCTGCAAGCCATGTATGACAGAGAGGAATTTCGGAAATCCCCAATGTCAGCCCCTATCGACCCCGATCGATTAGCCCCTCTCATCCGTGGTCTTCCCGATTGCCTGAAACCGTTCCTTGTTCGTACTCAAGATCGTATACGAGAGGCTCGGGGTGCTCATAGGCGGGGCCGTCGTCACTACATGCCCACCTGGAATGAATATGTACAGGAAATAGATCAATATGGGCGCCGAATGGGCTGGGCCAGCCTAACTAGTGAGAAATCCTCCGAACACCCCCGAAAGGTTCGCCAAGTCCGAACTCACACTAAAAACCCTAAATCGGAGGAAAGGTTTAAGCCTGATAAGGACCGGAATGAGTTGTGGCGTAAAGCCCTACAATTAGGGGTGCCCCGACAATTCTTGCACGGTGTCCCTACGGGAGACCTCCGTACACTAGTCCAATCTCTAACTAGAAAGAATAATGTGGCTGGGGAGAAAAGTCTAACCAGAGAATCCCCAAGTCGTGAGAAAATTGTGCCTTCTGCACCGGAACGTAACTTGATTGATTTGACAGAGTCCCAGCCAAAAAACTCCTATCCCCGGGGAGGGCAGTGAGCCACCCTGTCCGGCAGGTACTAGCAATTCAATGGCTCTCTCATAAAGACTCCGAACCCGTTATTATCATTCCTGTTGGACCCCGGAAGATATTGGTAAATTTTATTATTGATACTGGAGCCCAAATGTCTGCAATCACTAACGAAACAGCACAACTTCTAGGTATAAATCCCACCCGACGCAGAGTCAACTTCACAGGAATTGATGGTGTGGTAAAAACATGCCCCACTGCAAAAATTAACCTCTGGTTGCCGGGAGAGCAGCGAATGACTAGGGCAGAAGTGTTAGTGGGTGCCTCACATTCTAACCTCCTAGGATTTGACGTGCTGCGTGGGCGAATGTGGAAATTCCCGGATGGAACTGCGTGGAGTTTTGCAGGACGCAAAAAAGGATTAGACACAGTTAAACTGGGCCTATTAGAAACATCTATACCTTTGCCTCCCTCTAAAATTACCAACGTCCGACAGTACCCACTGCCTGCAGCTGCACTTGCAGGAGCAGACGGGGTGGTATCAGATTTAGAAAAAAGAAACATCATTAAGAGGACTCACTCGCCTTATAATTCACCGGTGTGGCCAGTAAAGAAACCAACCGGGCAATGGCGTTTCACAGTAGATTACCGAAAGTTAAACGCCAACGCTGCACCCCTGACCGCTGCGGTTCCGAGTATCGCGGAAATTGTGACAATGATAAAAGGAGCTGCCCATCCTTGGATGGCTGCCTTAGATGTAAAAGACATGTTTTTTATGATTCCCCTCCTTGAGCAAGACAAAGCGCAGTTTGCATTCACGTGGAAAGGAGTCCAATATACCTTTAACCGACTTCCACAAGGATACAAACATTCCCCCACCATTGCTCATAATGCTTTAGCTAAAGCGCTATCAGAGATTCCTGTTTCACAGGGATGTACAGTATACCAATATATTGACGACATCTTAATAGGGGGGGAGAGAGCCAAGAAAGTGTACAAGACATGATGCAAAACATCCGAAAAACATTATCAGATTTGGGATTGGAAATTCCAGACTCAAAATGTCAGGGACCTGCACAGGAAGTTAAATTCCTGGGGGTCTGGTGGATTAAGGGAGCTGCTTCTGTCCCTCAGGATACCCTGAAAAAAATAGAACATGGACAGAATCCTTCCAGCACGAAGGAGTTACAGCAAGTTCTGGGAACTTTAAGTTATTGGCGTAAACACATCCCTGGCTTTTCCATCATTGCTCGCCCCCTTTATTGTTTGCTCAAAAAAGGTAAATCCTGGGAGTGGACTGAACAACATACTAATGCACTGGAATTGCTAATAAAAGAGCTAAGGTTATTCCAACAACTTGGCCCCATACATCCAACTGACCCTGTCCATGTAGAATGGGGGTCCAGCGAACATGGTTCTCATTGTAACTTATGGCAAAAGGGACCAGCAGGACCGGAGAGACCATTAGAATTTAGCTCTCACTCCTTTAATGATACTGAGAGCAGATATTCAGACCTAGAGAAGGGTTTACTGTCCCTGGTGCGAGCATTGCAACGAGCAGAGCAGATAAGGAGAGAACAGAGCGTGATTGTTCGGGGCCCTTTTCGTCTCCTAGATGTGGTCCGTAAAGGGACAGCACCACCAGCCGGCATTGCCCAGAAACCCACAGTTCGAAAGTGGTATGCTTATTTAGAAGGCATTAATGATATCATGCCAATCTCTGAAGGTAGTATCAAAGTATCCAAGCTCCAGAAGGATATAGATGGTGCCCTATTGTTCCAATCCCCACCAAACAGACCATCTCCAATCCAAGAAGCACCTCCTCTGAAAGAAGGCAGTGATCTTACAGGAGTGTGGTTTACTGATGCGTCATCTCACCGTGAGAACAATAAGTGGAAATACAAGGCCGTAGCACTGGAAGTAGCAACGGGGGAAAGAGCAATTGAAACAGGAGAAGGTAGCGCACAAGTAGGGGAACTCAGAGCCGTCCTACTAGCTGCACAACGTGGGGCTACTTACATTTACACTGACTCATATGCTGTTTTTAAAGGAGCCACTGAATGGATTGGACACAGGGCAGCCAATGATTGGCAGGTGAATAGAGTCCCAATCTGGGAGACAGAGAGTTGGAAGCAACTGTTGGAAATGGGAGGACAGAGAACATTGCACATCGGTTGGGTAAAAGGCCATGATCGTTCGAACTCGATCACTGCTCAATTCAACCAACAGGTAGATAGCCTCACGCGGTTGCAGCAAATTGACATTGTAGATGATGGTCGGGAATGGGAACGCTTACTCGAATGGTTACATATTAAGCGTGGCCATACAGGCCGTGCTGATCTGTATCAGGAAGGTCTAGCCCGGGGGTGGCCTGTGTCGGTTAAGCTGTGTGAACAAGTAGTAACCGCCTGTTCACAATGTCGCCTACGACTCAATAAAGATCATCCGAGTAAGGCGCCTCCTTTACACATTCGGGACAAGAAAACATTGTGGCATTCATGGCAAATTGATTATATTGGGCCCTTGAGATCATCAGGTGAGAAAAGATACGTCCTAGTCGGAGTGGAGATTATCTCTGGCCTCGCTATGGCCACCAGCTTCAAATCAGCTACCGGGAACAACACAGTGAAAGGCCTAAAAGGGTGGTTCAGCACACTTCCCCTTCCTGAGGAAATCCAAAGTGATAACGGTTCACACTTTACCGCTACAGTGGTACAAGATTGGGCCAAAGAAGAAGGGATTCGATGGGTATTTCATACTCCCTATTATCCTCAGGCTAATGGCATTGTTGAACGCACCAATGGATTGGTTAAGCGTTTTGCAAAAACTCATGAACCTGGTTGGCATTTGCCATTGGATGATGCCATCTATCAATTAAATAACAGATGGAGTGGAGATGGCTGTCCTAAAATGA
This sequence comes from Larus michahellis, assembly GCF_964199755.1. NCBI lineage: Eukaryota > Metazoa > Chordata > Aves > Charadriiformes > Laridae > Larus > Larus michahellis. The sequence goes on along the minus strand of NW_027436042.1, from coordinate 38,794 downwards.
AAGCTTTCTGTGTATCTGCTGATATCATCACTCCAAAAGTTCCCAATGAACCACGAAAATACCTGGGACAATTTCACCCTGGGCAACCTGTGTTAGTGAAAATGCCTCAAATTGGCACAGTACCAATGGTGTTAGCTACTCCCAAAAACCCCCATGCACGGGAAGCCAAAGACTGTTCAGGGAAGATACACCGGATCAGCACCCGGTGGATCTCGCCCTCTTTTTAACCCCGTCGGTCAAATGAGACCGAGCAGATTTTCTTTTCCTTTGTGTCTTACAGGAACCTCGGAAGAACTGTACGTGGACAGACGCATTGGCCTACGCTAACCTCGAGTGTCTCCAGGGAATCCTGACATTGATCCTGGCAATAATATTATTTTTGTTATGTATGGCCATCTGGAGGCCTAAATTTTAGAATGACGAATTGGCAGATGGAATTGATGCTATTCAGTTTTATCTTTTTACTCCCTGTTGTTTGTAGTCAAAGAGACCCAGAATGGCCGTGGTCTCAAGCTTATGTAAAACACAATGCGATGGCAGGAACAGGAAAAGGAAAATTGAGCCTGGCCACTGTAGTCCTACATGAAAATGAGGTGTTTTCAAAACATGAGATAGATCAAAGCATAGATAAAGTCGAACCTGACTCAACTCCACAGACTAGTCTGGTTCCACTGCCACTATCTGAAACCCCCGATAATGACACCTTATTGAGCGGACTTAAGAATCTGCCCCTTGATGATGAGCTTTGGGATAATGCACTGTCACGATACACTGCAAGCACTGAGACACTAGAAAACATGAGGGATTTAAATCTCTCCACTCTGGTTATACAAGGAAGTGAAGTATATTCCAGAGATAAATGGAGTTGGAAAGACTCACTCCAAATGGCTAAGCTTGAAGCCGTCCCAGGAAAGAAAATACAAATTAGCTGCCGAGTAATCAATGGGTCTGCTCACCATAGACCAACTGTAATTGAAACCATCCATGTAGACTCTACTAAACCGGACAAACATAACACTGATTGATTGTTACAAAATTATAGAGCCAAACTCAGATTGCTGGCACAACTTCACCTTTATCAAACCTATCATAGTATATTGTATTTGGGGCTACAGGGGCACGGAATTGTTATTTGAATTTATGATTGACTCAAATACATCTGAACCTGTTGAAATGAACCCAAAACCTACACCCCCACAAACTTTCAAGGGTGTAGCTACTCAGCCCTCCATTAGTCTAACTCCTTACACCTTTAACATTGGCCCTTATGCCATTAAACACACAGGTCAACAACAAATACCGTTTAACCCAACATATTCCCTCAAACGAGTAGAATTGTCAATGCAGATTAATATCTCTGCGATCAAACCCACCTGCTCACCATTCCTGAGTACATCTTATGCAGGATGGTCAGCATGGTTAGGCCGGCGAACTGTTGACACCTCACAACGACTGAAGAGAGAGGTGACTGGTATCTTAGGAACAGGACTGGGAGTCTTAAATAGTATAGATGCTGAGATACTTGCAAACAAACTAGTCACAACTACTAGTGATCTAGACAAATTAAAACATCCTCTACAGTCCTCTCTATCAGCATTGGGAAATCACCAATGGCTTTTATCGAATATATTGCCTCAGTGGGAGGAAACAGGTGAAAAAGACCATCAGCTGATCACAAATGCACTTGGTACAACCCAAAACAATGTTTCCTTGGCCCTTAGTTGTATCCAAGCCCAACTGTGGATGCAATCTATGACAGGCGCAATTATAAGGGAAGGTGAAGAAGGCACCTTGCCCACTGAAATTCGAAAAGTAATATGGGATAATGCAATTGAGTTTGAGAGAAAATTTCAATCCTGGTGGTATCTGGTTAATTTCACCTATGATCCCACTGAGAGCAAAGCCACAGCTTTTGTCTTAACGATACGCAATGCCTCAGTATACACCATATACCCAATCATCGCACTGGGGTTGAATCACCATGGAGCTATACTCCATCCGGTAGAGCATAGAGTGTGGGCACAACAAAACGAGAATAAATGGCAAACTGTTGATGTTGAAGCATGCATTTCACGAGATCAACAAGGATTCATTTGTGAGAGTAATACTCTCAAGGCACAAGACATTTGTCTTGACACCAACCAGAATGTTTGTCATTTTGAGATACAACCTGATGAAACCCCAGAAACTGTGCTTGTATATATTGGGAAAGGGTGTGTTTGCATGAGGTCTCCCTGTACTTTTGTATTCGTAGATGACATAGCAGTAGATATAAGTAATAACTCAAATCTTTGTGTTTGTAACTTTACTAACATCATTGGATGTGACTTCAGTTATTCAGCTCCTGTTACGTCTTTTCAATTGCTACAATCTAATTACACATTGATTCGAGATTTGCTGCCTACCCCTATCGGAATGAATCTCTCACTAGTGAGGAAGTTGCTACAACACGATGAATTGAAGCGATTGTTGAAAGAGGCCCAAGAAAATGGACAAAGAACTCTGATTACTGTCCATCATGATGTTGAAGAAATACACCATGTACTGGAAAGGGTCAAGAGAGACGGTGGACATGAATGGTGGGACACCCTCTTTGGATGGTCACCGACAGCTACAGGACTTTTTAACAAGATGCTCCATCCTGTTGTTGTTCTACTAGTACTCACTGTATTGTGCTTTGCTTTGACAATTGTTTTGCATGTTAGACTTTGGATTATGATGAAACGCTTAACTCGCTTAATCACCCCGCAAGAAGTATTTGCACTTGATATCCCTCGCCATAAGAGGACATGTGATATTCCCCATCAGTATTGATTATCGTGGAGCTTGAGTGACTGTAGTCACGGGGTGGATTATGTGGAATAATTACTAAATTGGCCAAGAATACAAAAATACAGCATTGTTCACACATTAAGGAAAGTCATAAAATCAAGAGGCTTCTGAGGTAGAATACAGCCACAGCTAGCACACGAAGAATGCAACATCTGTGATTCCCTGCGCGAGGTTGTTTGCGAAACTACACGAGGGATGGAACGGAACACGCTTGTTCCGTGGCCTTCCCTTGTGACGAATAGCAGATATGGGGACGAGATGGTACTACGGAACTGATAAGCGGCCTACACGCTACCCGAGCCAACCTTTCGTCAAATGTTGATGAAATGCTGTCCTTTTGTGCGAACTTTGCTCACCACAATGTACCAAAACACACCTCCATCCCGGAGGCTATCCGCCCCCGAGGTGTGAACACTCCTCCTTGAATACATTAATCATAATAAAAGTATGTATGACTAAAGTCACTCAAACTCCACTTTGAAGATAAAAAAATAATATAAAAATAGCCCAAGAGAGAGGGGATGTCAGGGAAGACACCATCGCGAAGAATTCCACCGCTGATTTCCGGGATCAGTCGACGGGCTGAGCCTTTCTTCCCCCCCATAGGGACGCCTTTGGGTAAGACTTCGATTACACCGAGCGCTTTCTCGGGGACTTAGAAATTTCTCTAGAGAATCTCTACCCTACGTTTATAGCCAGGCTGTATCGTTTATAATTTTGTCGCGCGTTTGTATACTTAGCAATATCTTTATTTGCACGTGCTTTGCAGACAGTGTATTTATCACCGGCAATCCTAAAGAACCTGTATATCTGTTGTTTAAATAAACTGCACTGTTTAAGTAGCTAGTCGTTCCGCTTTCTCACTGAACGCGACCAAAACTACAGAGAGGCCGTGCTAGTTCAGGAGCACGACTAGACTGAAGGTGCAGTCCACTATTAGTGTATCCAAATCGTAGTAGTTTAATACATATTAAACGCGATTGGACTGATAGTGCTGAATTGGGCATCACTCAGAATTTAAACCTAGCCGCACCTAGCCTCCCACCTCGGTGAGGAGTGTTAGAACGCAAGGGGGTTTATCTTCTGCCAAAACCGCTTGGCCCCGTTTCACGCAACAGAATTTGGCGTAGTCGGCAGGATTGCCATGGATAAACTGCTGCAAAAATATGATTGTGCCCCTTCCCAGGCTGGGAAGGAGTGGGCCCAAAAATTTTGGAAGGATGAAGAGAAAGTGGTGGAACGTATTGAAGAGTGTCGGGTTTCACAGAAGCTCAGAGCGGGGAAAGGCAAGGGTGTGATTTGTGCTGCGTTAGGCGCCTGTTTATCTTGTGCACAACAAGAAGCTAGAGAAACCCCTGCTCCTAATCTGATTTCAGCTGTAGAATATGCAACCCTGAAATCGGAGAATGAGGTGCTGAAGTCATCATTAGCCTTGCAAAAGGAGACAGGAGAAAAATTAAGAACTCACGTCGATAAGCTTGTGAGTGAGAATGAATGTTTAGGAAACCAGAATGCTCAACTTAAAATATTATTAGAAAGGGTGACTGGGCTCTTAGATAAAATGCAGCCCTCGACCCAGGTCCAACAGATTCGTAAGTTAATGTGTTATCCAAATTCCGGAACCCAGACCGGAGATTTTTTGTCTAATAGCGAGGATGACGAAGAAGATGAGGAGGAAAGGACTTTTACTTTGAAATCCCAAGTTTTTCCTTTACGTCCTCTGGTTAAAACTGAAGCTGCGGTTGATGACGATGATGAAATTCACGCCACTGTGCGTACCGTTCCACGGACACCAACCGAGTTAACAAAAATAAGGGAGAAATATTCGAGGCGACCAGAAGAGTCAGCTGTTGAGTACGTGTGGCGAGTTTCTTCTGAAGGGGGGGACAGAATTATGCTGAGTGAGGAAGAAGCAGGAGACTCTTGGGGACCAGGAGTGTTTTTAACCACTATGCCTGGGGATCATAATTATTCCCTAACTGCTCGAGCAGCCTATTGGGCAGGGGGTATGGATCCGCGAGAGAGGGGGGAGCCGTTAGAGATTAGAGCTACAGGCTACTCTGATCTGTTTGCGGCTGTACGGAAAGCAGCTTGTCTGCAAGCCATGTATGACAGAGAGGAATTTCGGAAATCCCCAATGTCAGCCCCTATCGACCCCGATCGATTAGCCCCTCTCATCCGTGGTCTTCCCGATTGCCTGAAACCGTTCCTTGTTCGTACTCAAGATCGTATACGAGAGGCTCGGGGTGCTCATAGGCGGGGCCGTCGTCACTACATGCCCACCTGGAATGAATATGTACAGGAAATAGATCAATATGGGCGCCGAATGGGCTGGGCCAGCCTAACTAGTGAGAAATCCTCCGAACACCCCCGAAAGGTTCGCCAAGTCCGAACTCACACTAAAAACCCTAAATCGGAGGAAAGGTTTAAGCCTGATAAGGACCGGAATGAGTTGTGGCGTAAAGCCCTACAATTAGGGGTGCCCCGACAATTCTTGCACGGTGTCCCTACGGGAGACCTCCGTACACTAGTCCAATCTCTAACTAGAAAGAATAATGTGGCTGGGGAGAAAAGTCTAACCAGAGAATCCCCAAGTCGTGAGAAAATTGTGCCTTCTGCACCGGAACGTAACTTGATTGATTTGACAGAGTCCCAGCCAAAAAACTCCTATCCCCGGGGAGGGCAGTGAGCCACCCTGTCCGGCAGGTACTAGCAATTCAATGGCTCTCTCATAAAGACTCCGAACCCGTTATTATCATTCCTGTTGGACCCCGGAAGATATTGGTAAATTTTATTATTGATACTGGAGCCCAAATGTCTGCAATCACTAACGAAACAGCACAACTTCTAGGTATAAATCCCACCCGACGCAGAGTCAACTTCACAGGAATTGATGGTGTGGTAAAAACATGCCCCACTGCAAAAATTAACCTCTGGTTGCCGGGAGAGCAGCGAATGACTAGGGCAGAAGTGTTAGTGGGTGCCTCACATTCTAACCTCCTAGGATTTGACGTGCTGCGTGGGCGAATGTGGAAATTCCCGGATGGAACTGCGTGGAGTTTTGCAGGACGCAAAAAAGGATTAGACACAGTTAAACTGGGCCTATTAGAAACATCTATACCTTTGCCTCCCTCTAAAATTACCAACGTCCGACAGTACCCACTGCCTGCAGCTGCACTTGCAGGAGCAGACGGGGTGGTATCAGATTTAGAAAAAAGAAACATCATTAAGAGGACTCACTCGCCTTATAATTCACCGGTGTGGCCAGTAAAGAAACCAACCGGGCAATGGCGTTTCACAGTAGATTACCGAAAGTTAAACGCCAACACTGCACCCCTGACCGCTGCGGTTCCGAGTATCGCGGAAATTGTGACAATGATAAAAGGAGCTGCCCATCCTTGGATGGCTGCCTTAGATGTAAAAGACATGTTTTTTATGATTCCCCTCCTTGAGCAAGACAAAGCGCAGTTTGCATTCACGTGGAAAGGAGTCCAATATACCTTTAACCGACTTCCACAAGGATACAAACATTCCCCCACCATTGCTCATAATGCTTTAGCTAAAGCGCTATCAGAGATTCCTGTTTCACAGGGATGTACAGTATACCAATATATTGACGACATCTTAATAGGGGGGGAGAGAGCCAAGAAAGTGTACAAGACATGATGCAAAACATCCGAAAAACATTATCAGATTTGGGATTGGAAATTCCAGACTCAAAATGTCAGGGACCTGCACAGGAAGTTAAATTCCTGGGGGTCTGGTGGATTAAGGGAGCTGCTTCTGTCCCTCAGGATACCCTGAAAAAAATAGAACATGGACAGAATCCTTCCAGCACGAAGGAGTTACAGCAAGTTCTGGGAACTTTAAGTTATTGGCGTAAACACATCCCTGGCTTTTCCATCATTGCTCGCCCCCTTTATTGTTTGCTCAAAAAAGGTAAATCCTGGGAGTGGACTGAACAACATACTAATGCACTGGAATTGCTAATAAAAGAGCTAAGGTTATTCCAACAACTTGGCCCCATACATCCAACTGACCCTGTCCATGTAGAATGGGGGTTCAGCGAACATGGTTCTCATTGTAACTTATGGCAAAAGGGACCAGCAGGACCGGAGAGACCATTAGAATTTAGCTCTCACTCCTTTAATGATACTGAGAGCAGATATTCAGACCTAGAGAAGGGTTTACTGTCCCTGGTGCGAGCATTGCAACGAGCAGAGCAGATAAGGAGAGAACAGAGCGTGATTGTTCGGGGCCCTTTTCGTCTCCTAGATGTGGTCCGTAAAGGGACAGCACCACCAGCCGGCATTGCCCAGAAACCCACAGTTCGAAAGTGGTATGCTTATTTAGAAGGCATTAATGATATCATGCCAATCTCTGAAGGTAGTATCAAAGTATCCAAGCTCCAGAAGGATATAGATGGTGCCCTATTGTTCCAATCCCCACCAAACAGACCATCTCCAATCCAAGAAGCACCTCCTCTGAAAGAAGGCAGTGATCTTACAGGAGTGTGGTTTACTGATGCGTCATCTCACCGTGAGAACAATAAGTGGAAATACAAGGCCGTAGCACTGGAAGTAGCAACGGGGGAAAGAGCAATTGAAACAGGAGAAGGTAGCGCACAAGTAGGGGAACTCAGAGCCGTCCTACTAGCTGCACAACGTGGGGCTACTTACATTTACACTGACTCATATGCTGTTTTTAAAGGAGCCACTGAATGGATTGGACACTGGGCAGCCAATGATTGGCAGGTGAATAGAGTCCCAATCTGGGAGACAGAGAGTTGGAAGCAACTGTTGGAAATGGGAGGACAGAGAACATTGCACATCGGTTGGGTAAAAGGCCATGATCGTTCGAACTCGATCACTGCTCAATTCAACCAACAGGTAGATAGCCTCACGCGGTTGCAGCAAATTGACATTGTAGATGATGGTCGGGAATGGGAACGCTTACTCGAATGGTTACATATTAAGCGTGGCCATACAGGCCGTGCTGATCTGTATCAGGAAGGTCTAGCCCGGGGGTGGCCTGTGTCGGTTAAGCTGTGTGAACAAGTAGTAACCGCCTGTTCACAATGTCGCCTACGACTCAATAAAGATCATCCGAGTAAGGCGCCTCCTTTACACATTCGGGACAAGAAAACATTGTGGCATTCATGGCAAATTGATTATATTGGGCCCTTGAGATCATCAGGTGAGAAAAGATACGTCCTAGTCGGAGTGGAGATTATCTCTGGCCTCGCTATGGCCACCAGCTTCAAATCAGCTACCGGGAACAACACAGTGAAAGGCCTAAAAGGGTGGTTCAGCACACTTCCCCTTCCTGAGGAAATCCAAAGTGATAACGGTTCACACTTTACCGCTACAGTGGTACAAGATTGGGCCAAAGAAGAAGGGATTCGATGGGTATTTCATACTCCCTATTATCCTCAGGCTAATGGCATTGTTGAACGCACCAATGGATTGGTTAAGCGTTTTGCAAAAACTCATGAACCTGGTTGGCATTTGCCATTGGATGATGCCATCTATCAATTAAATAACAGATGGAGTGGAGATGGCTGTCCTAAAATGAAAGCTTTCTGTGTATCTGCTGATATCATCACTCCAAAAGTTCCCAATGAACCACGAAAATACCTGGGACAATTTCACCCTGGGCAACCTGTGTTAGTGAAAATGCCTCAAATTGGCACAGTACCAATGGTGTTAGCTACTCCCAAAAACCCCCATGCACGGGAAGCCAAAGACTGTTCAGGGAAGATACACCGGATCAGCACCCGGTGGATCTTGCCCTCTTTTTAACCCCGTCGGTCAAATGAGACCGAGCAGATTTTCTTTTCCTTTGTGTCTTACAGGAACCTCGGAAGAACTGTACGTGGACAGACGCATTGGCCTACGCTAACCTCGAGTGTCTCCAGGGAATCCTGACATTGATCCTGGCAATAATATTATTTTTGTTATGTATGGCCATCTGGAGGCCTAAATTTTAGAATGACGAATTGGCAGATGGAATTGATGCTATTCAGTTTTATCTTTTTACTCCCTGTTGTTTGTAGTCAAAGAGACCCAGAATGGCCGTGGTCTCAAGCTTATGTAAAACACAATGCGATGGCAGGAACAGGAAAAGGAAAATTGAGCCTGGCCACTGTAGTCCTACATGAAAATGAGGTGTTTTCAAAACATGAGATAGATCAAAGCATAGATAAAGTCGAACCTGACTCAACTCCACAGACTAGTCTGGTTCCACTGCCACTATCTGAAACCCCCGATAATGACACCTTATTGAGCGGACTTAAGAATCTGCCCCTTGATGATGAGCTTTGGGATAATGCACTGTCACGATACACTGCAAGCACTGAGACACTAGAAAACATGAGGGATTTAAATCTCTCCACTCTGGTCATACAAGGAAGTGAAGTATATTCCAGAGATAAATGGAGTTGGAAAGACTCACTCCAAATGGCTAAGCTTGAAGCCGTCCCAGGAAAGAAAATACAAATTAGCTGCCGAGTAATCAATGGGTCTGCTCACCATAGACCAACTGTAATTGAAACCATCCATGTAGACTCTACTAAACCGGACAAACATAACACTGATTGATTGTTACAAAATTATAGAGCCAAACTCAGATTGCTGGCACAACTTCACCTTTATCAAACCTATCATAGTATATTGTATTTGGGGCTACAGGGGCACGGAATTGTTATTTGAATTTATGATTGACTCAAATACATCTGAACCTGTTGAAATGAACCCAAAACCTACACCCCCACAAACTTTCAAGGGTGTAGCTACTCAGCCCTCCATTAGTCTAACTCCTTACACCTTTAACATTGGCCCTTATGCCATTAAACACACAGGTCAACAACAAATACCGTTTAACCCAACATATTCCCTCAAACGAGTAGAATTGTCAATGCAGATTAATATCTCTGCGATCAAACCCACCTGCTCACCATTCCTGAGTACATCTTATGCAGGATGGTCAGCATGGTTAGGCCGGCGAACTGTTGACACCTCACAACGACTGAAGAGAGAGGTGACTGGTATCTTAGGAACAGGACTGGGAGTCTTAAATAGTACAGATGCTGAGATACTTGCAAACAAACTAGTCACAACTACTAGTGATCTAGACAAATTAAAACATCCTCTACAGTCCTCTCTATCAGCATTGGGAAATCACCAATGGCTTTTATCGAATATATTGCCTCAGTGGGAGGAAACAGGTGAAAAAGACCATCAGCTGATCACAAATGCACTTGGTACAACCCCAAACAATGTTTCCTTGGCCCTTAGTTGTATCCAAGCCCAACTGTGGATGCAATCTATGACAGGCGCAATTATAAGGGAAGGTGAAGAAGGCACCTTGCCCACTGAAATTCGAAAAGTAATATGGGATAATGCAATTGAGTTTGAGAGAAAATTTCAATCCTGGTGGTATCTGGTTAATTTCACCTATGATCCCACTGAGAGCAAAGCCACAGCTTTTGTCTTAACGATACGCAATGCCTCAGTATACACCATATACCCAATCATCGCACTGGGGTTGAATCACCATGGAGCTATACTCCATCCGGTAGAGCATAGAGCGTGGGCACAACAAAACGAGAATAAATGGCAAACTGTTGATGTTGAAGCATGCATTTCACGAGATCAACAAGGATTCATTTGTGAGAGTAATACTCTCAAGGCACAAGACATTTGTCTTGACACCAACCAGAATGTTTGTCATTTTGAGATACAACCTGATGAAACCCCAGAAACTGTGCTTGTATATATTGGGAAAGGGTGTGTTTGCATGAGGTCTCCCTGTACTTTTGTATTCGTAGATGACATAGCAGTAGATATAAGTAATAACTCAAATCTTTGTGTTTGTAACTTTACTAACATCATTGGATGTGACTTCAGTTATTCAGCTCCTGTTACGTCTTTTCAATTGCTACAATCTAATTACACATTGATTCGAGATTTGCTGCCTACCCCTATCGGAATGAATCTCTCACTAGTGAGGAAGTTGCTACAACACGATGAATTGAAGCGATTGTTGAAAGAGGCCCAAGAAAATGGACAAAGAACTCTGATTACTGTCCATCATGATGTTGAAGAAATACACCATGTACTGGAAAGGGTCAAGAGAGACGGTGGACATGAATGGTGGGACACCCTCTTTGGATGGTCACCGACAGCTACAGGACTTTTTAACAAGATGCTCCATCCTGTTGTTGTTCTACTAGTACTCACTGTATTGTGCTTTGCTTTGACAATTGTTTTGCATGTTAGACTTTGGATTATGATGAAACGCTTAACTCGCTTAATCACCCCGCAAGAAGTATTTGCACTTGATATCCCTCGCCATAAGAGGACATGTGATATTCCCCATCAGTATTGATTATCGTGGAGCTTGAGTGACCGTAGTCACGGGGTGGATTATGTGGAATAATTACTAAATTGGCCAAGAATACAAAAATACAGCATTGTTCACACATTAAGGAAAGTCATAAAATCAAGAGGCTTCTGAGGTAGAATACAGCCACAGCTAGCACACGAAGAATGCAACATCTGTGATTCCCTGCGCGAGGTTGTTTGCGAAACTACACGAGGGATGGAACGGAACACGCTTGTTCCGTGGCCTTCCCTTGTGACGAATAGCAGATATGGGGACGAGATGGTACTACGGAACTGATAAGCGGCCTACACGCTACCCGAGCCAACCTTTCGTCAAATGTTGATGAAATGCTGTCCTTTTGTGCGAACTTTGCTCACCACAATGTACCAAAACACACCTCCATCCCGGAGGCTATCCGCCCCCGAGGTGTGAACACTCCTCCTTGAATACATTAATCATAATAAAAGTATGTATGACTAAAGTCACTCAAACTCCACTTTGAAGATAAAAAAATAATATAAAAATAGCCCAAGAGAGAGGGGATGTCAGGGAAGACACCATCGCGAAGAATTCCACCGCTGATTTCCGGGATCAGTCGACGGGCTGAGCCTTTCTTCCCCCCCATAGGGACGCCTTTGGGTAAGACTTCGATTACACCGAGCGCTTTCTCGGGGACTTAGAAATTTCTCTAGAGAATCTCTACCCTACGTTTATAGCCAGGCTGTATCGTTTATAATTTTGTCGCGCGTTTGTATACTTAGCAATATCTTTATTTGCACGTGCTTTGCAGACAGTGTATTTATCACCGGCAATCCTAAAGAACCTGTATATCTGTTGTTTAAATAAACTGCACTGTTTAAGTAGCTAGTCGTTCCGCTTTCTCACTGAACGCGACCAAAACTACAGAGAGGCCGTGCTAGTTCAGGAGCACGACTAGACTGAAGGTGCAGTCCACTATTAGTGTATCCAAATCGTAGTAGTTTAATACATATTAAACGCGATTGGACTGATAGTGCTGAATTGGGCATCACTCAGAATTTAAACCTAGCCGCACCTAGCCTCCCACCTCGGTGAGGAGTGTTAGAACGCAAGGGGGTTTATCTTCTGCCAAAACCGCTTGGCCCCGTTTCACGCAACAGAATTTGGCGTAGTCGGCAGGATTGCCATGGATAAACTGCTGCAAAAATATGATTGTGCCCCTTCCCAGGCTGGGAAGGAGTGGGCCCAAAAATTTTGGAAGGATGAAGAGAAAGTGGTGGAACGTATTGAAGAGTGTCGGGTTTCACAGAAGCTCAGAGCGGGGAAAGGCAAGGGTGTGATTTGTGCTGCGTTAGGCGCCTGTTTATCTTGTGCACAACAAGAAGCTAGAGAAACCCCTGCTCCTAATCTGATTTCAGCTGTAGAATATGCAACCCTGAAATCGGAGAATGAGGTGCTGAAGTCATCATTAGCCTTGCAAAAGGAGACAGGAGAAAAATTAAGAACTCACGTCGATAAGCTTGTGAGTGAGAATGAATGTTTAGGAAACCAGAATGCTCAACTTAAAATATTATTAGAAAGGGTGACTGGGCTCTTAGATAAAATGCAGCCCTCGACCCAGGTCCAACAGATTCGTAAGTTAATGTGTTATCCAAATTCCGGAACCCAGACCGGAGATTTTTTGTCTAATAGCGAGGATGACGAAGAAGATGAGGAGGAAAGGACTTTTACTTTGAAATCCCAAGTTTTTCCTTTACGTCCTCTGGTTAAAACTGAAGCTGCGGTTGATGACGATGATGAAATTCACGCCACTGTGCGTACCGTTCCACGGACACCAACCGAGTTAACAAAAATAAGGGAGAAATATTCGAGGCGACCAGAAGAGTCAGCTGTTGAGTACGTGTGGCGAGTTTCTTCTGAAGGGGGGGACAGAATTATGCTGAGTGAGGAAGAAGCAGGAGACTCTTGGGGACCAGGAGTGTTTTTAACCACTATGCCTGGGGATCATAATTATTCCCTAACTGCTCGAGCAGCCTATTGGGCAGGGGGTATGGATCCGCGAGAGAGGGGGGAGCCGTTAGAGATTAGAGCTACAGGCTACTCTGATCTGTTTGCGGCTGTACGGAAAGCAGCTTGTCTGCAAGCCATGTATGACAGAGAGGAATTTCGGAAATCCCCAATGTCAGCCCCTATCGACCCCGATCGATTAGCCCCTCTCATCCGTGGTCTTCCCGATTGCCTGAAACCGTTCCTTGTTCGTACTCAAGATCGTATACGAGAGGCTCGGGGTGCTCATAGGCGGGGCCGTCGTCACTACATGCCCACCTGGAATGAATATGTACAGGAAATAGATCAATATGGGCGCCGAATGGGCTGGGCCAGCCTAACTAGTGAGAAATCCTCCGAACACCCCCGAAAGGTTCGCCAAGTCCGAACTCACACTAAAAACCCTAAATCGGAGGAAAGGTTTAAGCCTGATAAGGACCGGAATGAGTTGTGGCGTAAAGCCCTACAATTAGGGGTGCCCCGACAATTCTTGCACGGTGTCCCTACGGGAGACCTCCGTACACTAGTCCAATCTCTAACTAGAAAGAATAATGTGGCTGGGGAGAAAAGTCTAACCAGAGAATCCCCAAGTCGTGAGAAAATTGTGCCTTCTGCACCGGAACGTAACTTGATTGATTTGACAGAGTCCCAGCCAAAAAACTCCTATCCCCGGGGAGGGCAGTGAGCCACCCTGTCCGGCAGGTACTAGCAATTCAATGGCTCTCTCATAAAGACTCCGAACCCGTTATTATCATTCCTGTTGGACCCCGGAAGATATTGGTAAATTTTATTATTGATACTGGAGCCCAAATGTCTGCAATCACTAACGAAACAGCACAACTTCTAGGTATAAATCCCACCCGACGCAGAGTCAACTTCACAGGAATTGATGGTGTGGTAAAAACATGCCCCACTGCAAAAATTAACCTCTGGTTGCCGGGAGAGCAGCGAATGACTAGGGCAGAAGTGTTAGTGGGTGCCTCACATTCTAACCTCCTAGGATTTGACGTGCTGCGTGGGCGAATGTGGAAATTCCCGGATGGAACTGTGTGGAGTTTTGCAGGACGCAAAAAAGGATTAGACACAGTTAAACTGGGCCTATTAGAAACATCTATACCTTTGCCTCCCTCTAAAATTACCAACGTCCGACAGTACCCACTGCCTGCAGCTGCACTTGCAGGAGCAGACGGGGTGGTATCAGATTTAGAAAAAAGAAACATCATTAAGAGGACTCACTCGCCTTATAATTCACCGGTGTGGCCAGTAAAGAAACCAACCGGGCAATGGCGTTTCACAGTAGATTACCGAAAGTTAAACGCCAACACTGCACCCCTGACCGCTGCGGTTCCGAGTATCGCGGAAATTGTGACAATGATAAAAGGAGCTGCCCATCCTTGGATGGCTGCCTTAGATGTAAAAGACATGTTTTTTATGATTCCCCTCCTTGAGCAAGACAAAGCGCAGTTTGCATTCACGTGTAAAGGAGTCCAATATACCTTTAACCGACTTCCACAAGGATACAAACATTCCCCCACCATTGCTCATAATGCTTTAGCTAAAGCGCTATCAGAGATTCCTGTTTCACAGGGATGTACAGTATACCAATATATTGACGACATCTTAATAGGGGGGGAGAGAGCCAAGAAAGTGTACAAGACATGATGCAAAACATCCGAAAAACATTATCAGATTTGGGATTGGAAATTCCAGACTCAAAATGTCAGGGACCTGCACAGGAAGTTAAATTCCTGGGGGTCTGGTGGATTAAGGGAGCTGCTTCTGTCCCTCAGGATACCCTGAAAAAAATAGAACACGGACAGAATCCTTCCAGCACGAAGGAGTTACAGCAAGTTCTGGGAACTTTAAGTTATTGGCGTAAACACATCCCTGGCTTTTCCATCATTGCTCGCCCCCTTTATTGTTTGCTCAAAAAAGGTAAATCCTGGGAGTGGACTGAACAACATACTAATGCACTGGAATTGCTAATAAAAGAGCTAAGGTTATTCCAACAACTTGGCCCCATACATCCAACTGACCCTGTCCATGTAGAATGGGGGTCCAGCGAACATGGCTCTCATTGTAACTTATGGCAAAAGGGACCAGCAGGACCGGAGAGACCATTAGAATTTAGCTCTCACTCCTTTAATGATACTGAGAGCAGATATTCAGACCTAGAGAAGGGTTTACTGTCCCTGGTGCGAGCATTGCAACGAGCAGAGCAGATAAGGAGAGAACAGAGCGTGATTGTTCGGGGCCCTTTTCGTCTCCTAGATGTGGTCCGTAAAGGGACAGCACCACCAGCCGGCATTGCCCAGAAACCCACAGTTCGAAAGTGGTATGCTTATTTAGAAGGCATTAATGATATCATGCCAATCTCTGAAGGTAGTATCAAAGTATCCAAGCTCCAGAAGGATATAGATGGTGCCCTATTGTTCCAATCCCCACCAAACAGACCATCTCCAATCCAAGAAGCACCTCCTCTGAAAGAAGGCAGTGATCTTACAGGAGTGTGGTTTACTGATGCGTCATCTCACCGTGAGAACAATAAGTGGAAATACAAGGCCGTAGCACTGGAAGTAGCAACGGGGGAAAGAGCAATTGAAACAGGAGAAGGTAGCGCACAAGTAGGGGAACTCAGAGCCGTCCTACTAGCTGCACAACATGGGGCTACTTACATTTACACTGACTCATATGCTGTTTTTAAAGGAGCCACTGAATGGATTGGACACTGGGCAGCCAATGATTGGCAGGTGAATAGAGTCCCAATCTGGGAGACAGAGAGTTGGAAGCAACTGTTGGAAATGGGAGGACAGAGAACATTGCACATCGGTTGGGTAAAAGGCCATGATCGTTCGAACTCGATCACTGCTCAATTCAACCAACAGGTAGATAGCCTCACGCGGTTGCAGCAAATTGACATTGTAGATGATGGTCGGGAATGGGAACGCTTACTCGAATGGTTACATATTAAGCGTGGCCATACAGGCCGTGCTGATCTGTATCAGGAAGGTCTAGCCCGGGGGTGGCCTGTGTCGGTTAAGCTGTGTGAACAAGTAGTAACCGCCTGTTCACAATGTCGCCTACGACTCAATAAAGATCATCCGAGTAAGGCGCCTCCTTTACACATTCGGGACAAGAAAACATTGTGGCATTCATGGCAAATTGATTATATTGGGCCCTTGAGATCATCAGGTGAGAAAAGATACGTCCTAGTCGGAGTGGAGATTATCTCTGGCCTCGCTATGGCCACCAGCTTCAAATCAGCTACCGGGAACAACACAGTGAAAGGCCTAAAAGGGTGGTTCAGCACACTTCCCCTTCCTGAGGAAATCCAAAGTGATAACGGTTCACACTTTACCGCTACAGTGGTACAAGATTGGGCCAAAGAAGAAGGGATTCGATGGGTATTTCATACTCCCTATTATCCTCAGGCTAATGGCATTGTTGAACGCACCAATGGATTGGTTAAGCGTTTTGCAAAAACTCATGAACCTGGTTGGCATTTGCCATTGGATGATGCCATCTATCAATTAAATAACAGATGGAGTGGAGATGGCTGTCCTAAAATGAAAGCTTTCTGTGTATCTGCTGATATCATCACTCCAAAAGTTCCCAATGAACCACGAAAATACCTGGGACAATTTCACCCTGGGCAACCTGTGTTAGTGAAAATGCCTCAAATTGGCACAGTACCAATGGTGTTAGCTACTCCCAAAAACCCCCATGCACGGGAAGCCAAAGACTGTTCAGGGAAGATACACCGGATCAGCACCCGGTGGATCTCGCCCTCTTTTTAACCCCGTCGGTCAAATGAGACCGAGCAGATTTTCTTTTCCTTTGTGTCTTACAGGAACCTCGGAAGAACTGTACGTGGACAGACGCATTGGCCTACGCTAACCTCGAGTGTCTCCAGGGAATCCTGACATTGATCCTGGCAATAATATTATTTTTGTTATGTATGGCCATCTGGAGGCCTAAATTTTAGAATGACGAATTGGCAGATGGAATTGATGCTATTCAGTTTTATCTTTTTACTCCCTGTTGTTTGTAGTCAAAGAGACCCAGAATGGCCGTGGTCTCAAGCTTATGTAAAACACAATGCGATGGCAGGAACAGGAAAAGGAAAATTGAGCCTGGCCACTGTAGTCCTACATGAAAATGAGGTGTTTTCAAAACATGAGATAGATCAAAGCATAGATAAAGTCGAACCTGACTCAACTCCACAGACTAGTCTGGTTCCACTGCCACTATCTGAAACCCCCGATAATGACACCTTATTGAGCGGACTTAAGAATCTGCCCCTTGATGATGAGCTTTGGGATAATGCACTGTCACGATACACTGCAAGCACTGAGACACTAGAAAACATGAGGGATTTAAATCTCTCCACTCTGGTTATACAAGGAAGTGAAGTATATTCCAGAGATAAATGGAGTTGGAAAGACTCACTCCAAATGGCTAAGCTTGAAGCCGTCCCAGGAAAGAAAATACAAATTAGCTGCCGAGTAATCAATGGGTCTGCTCACCATAGACCAACTGTAATTGAAACCATCCATGTAGACTCTACTAAACCGGACAAATATAACACTGATTGATTGTTACAAAATTATAGAGCCAAACTCAGATTGCTGGCACAACTTCACCTTTATCAAACCTATCATAGTATATTGTATTTGGGGCTACAGGGGCACGGAATTGTTATTTGAATTTATGATTGACTCAAATACATCTGAACCTGTTGAAATGAACCCAAAACCTACACCCCCACAAACTTTCAAGGGTGTAGCTACTCAGCCCTCCATTAGTCTAACTCCTTACACCTTTAACATTGGCCCTTATGCCATTAAACACACAGGTCAACAACAAATACCGTTTAACCCAACATATTCCCTCAAACGAGTAGAATTGTCAATGCAGATTAATATCTCTGCGATCAAACCCACCTGCTCACCATTCCTGAGTACATCTTATGCAGGATGGTCAGCATGGTTAGGCCGGCGAACTGTTGACACCTCACAACGACTGAAGAGAGAGGTGACTGGTATCTTAGGAACAGGACTGGGAGTCTTAAATAGTACAGATGCTGAGATACTTGCAAACAAACTAGTCACAACTACTAGTGATCTAGACAAATTAAAACATCCTCTACAGTCCTCTCTATCAGCATTGGGAAATCACCAATGGCTTTTATCGAATATATTGCCTCAGTGGGAGGAAACAGGTGAAAAAGACCATCAGCTGATCACAAATGCACTTGGTACAACCCCAAACAATGTTTCCTTGGCCCTTAGTTGTATCCAAGCCCAACTGTGGATGCAATCTATGACAGCCGCAATTATAAGGGAAGGTGAAGAAGGCACCTTGCCCACTGAAATTCGAAAAGTAATATGGGATAATGCAATTGAGTTTGAGAGAAAATTTCAGTCCTGGTGGTATCTGGTTAATTTCACCTATGATCCCACTGAGAGCAAAGCCACAGCTTTTGTCTTAACGATACGCAATGCCTCAGTATACACCATATACCCAATCATCGCACTGGGGTTGAATCACCATGGAGCTATACTCCATCCGGTAGAGCATAGAGCGTGGGCACAACAAAACGAGAATAAATGGCAAACTGTTGATGTTGAAGCATGCATTTCACGAGATCAACAAGGATTCATTTGTGAGAGTAATACTCTCAAGGCACAAGACATTTGTCTTGACACCAACCAGAATGTTTGTCATTTTGAGATACAACCTGATGAAACCCCAGAAACTGTGCTTGTATATATTGGGAAAGGGTGTGTTTGCATGAGGTCTCCCTGTACTTTTGTATTCGTAGATGACATAGCAGTAGATATAAGTAATAACTCAAATCTTTGTGTTTGTAACTTTACTAACATCATTGGATGTGACTTCAGTTATTCAGCTCCTGTTACGTCTTTTCAATTGCTACAATCTAATTACACATTGATTCGAGATTTGCTGCCTACCCCTATCGGAATGAATCTCTCACTAGTGAGGAAGTTGCTACAACACGATGAATTGAAGCGATTGTTGAAAGAGGCCCAAGAAAATGGACAAAGAACTCTGATTACTGTCCATCATGAGGTTGAAGAAATACACCATGTACTGGAAAGGGTCAAGAGAGACGGTGGACATGAATGGTGGGACACCCTCTTTGGATGGTCACCGACAGCTACAGGACTTTTTAACAAGATGCTCCATCCTGTTGTTGTTCTACTAGTACTCACTGTATTGTGCTTTGCTTTGACAATTGTTTTGCATGTTAGACTTTGGATTATGATGAAACGCTTAACTCGCTTAATCACCCCGCAAGAAGTATTTGCACTTGATATCCCTCGCCATAAGAGGACATGTGATATTCCCCATCAGTATTGATTATCGTGGAGCTTGAGTGACCGTAGTCACGGGGTGGATTATGTGGAATAATTACTAAATTGGCCAAGAATACAAAAATACAGCATTGTTCACACATTAAGGAAAGTCATAAAATCAAGAGGCTTCTGAGGTAGAATACAGCCACAGCTAGCACACGAAGAATGCAACATCTGTGATTCCCTGCGCGAGGTTGTTTGCGAAACTACACGAGGGATGGAACGGAACACGCTTGTTCCGTGGCCTTCCCTTGTGACGAATAGCAGATATGGGGACGAGATGGTACTACGGAACTGATAAGCGGCCTACACGCTACCCGAGCCAACCTTTCGTCAAATGTTGATGAAATGCTGTCCTTTTGTGCGAACTTTGCTCACCACAATGTACCAAAACACACCTCCATCCCGGAGGCTATCCGCCCCCGAGGTGTGAACACTCCTCCTTGAATACATTAATCATAATAAAAGTATGTATGACTAAAGTCACTCAAACTCCACTTTGAAGATAAAAAAATAATATAAAAATAGCCCAAGAGAGAGGGGATGTCAGGGAAGACACCATCGCGAAGAATTCCACCGCTGATTTCCGGGATCAGTCGACGGGCTGAGCCTTTCTTCCCCCCCATAGGGACGCCTTTGGGTAAGACTTCGATTACACCGAGCGCTTTCTCGGGGACTTAGAAATTTCTCTAGAGAATCTCTACCCTACGTTTATAGCCAGGCTGTATCGTTTATAATTTTGTCGCGCGTTTGTATACTTAGCAATATCTTTATTTGCACGTGCTTTGCAGACAGTGTATTTATCACCGGCAATCCTAAAGAACCTGTATATCTGTTGTTTAAATAAACTGCACTGTTTAAGTAGCTAGTCGTTCCGCTTTCTCACTGAACGCGACCAAAACTACAGAGAGGCCGTGCTAGTTCAGGAGCACGACTAGACTGAAGGTGCAGTCCACTATTAGTGTATCCAAATCGTAGTAGTTTAATACATATTAAACGCGATTGGACTGATAGTGCTGAATTGGGCATCACTCAGAATTTAAACCTAGCCGCACCTAGCCTCCCACCTCGGTGAGGAGTGTTAGAACGCAAGGGGGTTTATCTTCTGCCAAAACCGCTTGGCCCCGTTTCACGCAACAGAATTTGGCGTAGTCGGCAGGATTGCCATGGATAAACTGCTGCAAAAATATGATTGTGCCCCTTCCCAGGCTGGGAAGGAGTGGGCCCAAAAATTTTGGAAGGATGAAGAGAAAGTGGTGGAACGTATTGAAGAGTGTCGGGTTTCACAGAAGCTCAGAGCGGGGAAAGGCAAGGGTGTGATTTGTGCTGCGTTAGGCGCCTGTTTATCTTGTGCACAACAAGAAGCTAGAGAAACCCCTGCTCCTAATCTGATTTCAGCTGTAGAATATGCAACCCTGAAATCGGAGAATGAGGTGCTGAAGTCATCATTAGCCTTGCAAAAGGAGACAGGAGAAAAATTAAGAACTCACGTCGATAAGCTTGTGAGTGAGAATGAATGTTTAGGAAACCAGAATGCTCAACTTAAAATATTATTAGAAAGGGTGACTGGGCTCTTAGATAAAATGCAGCCCTCGACCCAGGTCCAACAGATTCGTAAGTTAATGTGTTATCCAAATTCCGGAACCCAGACCGGAGATTTTTTGTCTAACAGTGAGGATGACGAAGAAGATGAGGAGGAAAGGACTTTTACTTTGAAATCCCAAGTTTTTCCTTTACGTCCTCTGGTTAAAACTGAAGCTGCGGTTGATGACGATGATGAAATTCACACCACTGTGCGTACCGTTCCACGGACACCAACCGAGTTAACAAAAATAAGGGAGAAATATTCGAGGCGACCAGAAGAGTCAGCTGTTGAGTACGTGTGGCGAGTTTCTTCTGAAGGGGGGGACAGAATTATGCTGAGTGAGGAAGAAGCAGGAGACTCTTGGGGACCAGGAGTGTTTTTAACCACTATGCCTGGGGATCATAATTATTCCCTAACTGCTCGAGCAGCCTATTGGGCAGGGGGTATGGATCCGCGAGAGAGGGGGGAGCCGTTAGAGATTAGAGCTACAGGCTACTCTGATCTGTTTGCGGCTGTACGGAAAGCAGCTTGTCTGCAAGCCATGTATGACAGAGAGGAATTTCGGAAATCCCCAATGTCAGCCCCTATCGACCCCGATCGATTAGCCCCTCTCATCCGTGGTCTTCCCGATTGCCTGAAACCGTTCCTTGTTCGTACTCAAGATCGTATACGAGAGGCTCGGGGTGCTCATAGGCGGGGCCGTCGTCACTACATGCCCACCTGGAATGAATATGTACAGGAAATAGATCAATATGGGCGCCGAATGGGCTGGGCCAGCCTAACTAGTGAGAAATCCTCCGAACACCCCCGAAAGGTTCGCCAAGTCCGAACTCACACTAAAAACCCTAAATCGGAGGAAAGGTTTAAGCCTGATAAGGACCGGAATGAGTTGTGGCGTAAAGCCCTACAATTAGGGGTGCCCCGACAATTCTTGCACGGTGTCCCTACGGGAGACCTCCGTACACTAGTCCAATCTCTAACTAGAAAGAATAATGTGGCTGGGGAGAAAAGTCTAACCAGAGAATCCCCAAGTCGTGAGAAAATTGTGCCTTCTGCACCGGAACGTAACTTGATTGATTTGACAGAGTCCCAGCCAAAAAACTCCTATCCCCGGGGAGGGCAGTGAGCCACCCTGTCCGGCAGGTACTAGCAATTCAATGGCTCTCTCATAAAGACTCCGAACCCGTTATTATCATTCCTGTTGGACCCCGGAAGATATTGGTAAATTTTATTATTGATACTGGAGCCCAAATGTCTGCAATCACTAACGAAACAGCACAACTTCTAGGTATAAATCCCACCCGACGCAGAGTCAACTTCACAGGAATTGATGGTGTGGTAAAAACATGCCCCACTGCAAAAATTAACCTCTGGTTGCCGGGAGAGCAGCGAATGACTAGGGCAGAAGTGTTAGTGGGTGCCTCACATTCTAACCTCCTAGGATTTGACGTGCTGCGTGGGCGAATGTGGAAATTCCCGGATGGAACTGTGTGGAGTTTTGCAGGACGCAAAAAAGGATTAGACACAGTTAAACTGGGCCTATTAGAAACATCTATACCTTTGCCTCCCTCTAAAATTACCAACGTCCGACAGTACCCACTGCCTGCAGCTGCACTTGCAGGAGCAGACGGGGTGGTATCAGATTTAGAAAAAAGAAACATCATTAAGAGGACTCACTCGCCTTATAATTCACCGGTGTGGCCAGTAAAGAAACCAACCGGGCAATGGCGTTTCACAGTAGATTACCGAAAGTTAAACGCCAACACTGCACCCCTGACCGCTGCGGTTCCGAGTATCGCGGAAATTGTGACAATGATAAAAGGAGCTGCCCATCCTTGGATGGCTGCCTTAGATGTAAAAGACATGTTTTTTATGATTCCCCTCCTTGAGCAAGACAAAGCGCAGTTTGCATTCACGTGGAAAGGAGTCCAATATACCTTTAACCGACTTCCACAAGGATACAAACATTCCCCCACCATTGCTCATAATGCTTTAGCTAAAGCGCTATCAGAGATTCCTGTTTCACAGGGATGTACAGTATACCAATATATTGACGACATCTTAATAGGGGGGGAGAGAGCCAAGAAAGTGTACAAGACATGATGCAAAACATCCGAAAAACATTATCAGATTTGGGATTGGAAATTCCAGACTCAAAATGTCAGGGACCTGCACAGGAAGTTAAATTCCTGGGGGTCTGGTGGATTAAGGGAGCTGCTTCTGTCCCTCAGGATACCCTGAAAAAAATAGAACATGGACAGAATCCTTCCAGCACGAAGGAGTTACAGCAAGTTCTGGGAACTTTAAGTTATTGGCGTAAACACATCCCTGGCTTTTCCATCATTGCTCGCCCCCTTTATTGTTTGCTCAAAAAAGGTAAATCCTGGGAGTGGACTGAACAACATACTAATGCACTGGAATTGCTAATAAAAGAGCTAAGGTTATTCCAACAACTTGGCCCCATACATCCAACTGACCCTGTCCATGTAGAATGGGGGTCCAGCGAACATGGCTCTCATTGTAACTTATGGCAAAAGGGACCAGCAGGACCGGAGAGACCATTAGAATTTAGCTCTCACTCCTTTAATGATACTGAGAGCAGATATTCAGACCTAGAGAAGGGTTTACTGTCCCTGGTGCGAGCATTGCAACGAGCAGAGCAGATAAGGAGAGAACAGAGCGTGATTGTTCGGGGCCCTTTTCGTCTCCTAGATGTGGTCCGTAAAGGGACAGCACCACCAGCCGGCATTGCCCAGAAACCCACAGTTCGAAAGTGGTATGCTTATTTAGAAGGCATTAATGATATCATGCCAATCTCTGAAGGTAGTATCAAAGTATCCAAGCTCCAGAAGGATATAGATGGTGCCCTATTGTTCCAATCCCCACCAAACAGACCATCTCCAATCCAAGAAGCACCTCCTCTGAAAGAAGGCAGTGATCTTACAGGAGTGTGGTTTACTGATGCGTCATCTCACCGTGAGAACAATAAGTGGAAATACAAGGCCGTAGCACTGGAAGTAGCAACGGGGGAAAGAGCAATTGAAACAGGAGAAGGTAGCGCACAAGTAGGGGAACTCAGAGCCGTCCTACTAGCTGCACAACATGGGGCTACTTACATTTACACTGACTCATATGCTGTTTTTAAAGGAGCCACTGAATGGATTGGACACTGGGCAGCCAATGATTGGCAGGTGAATAGAGTCCCAATCTGGGAGACAGAGAGTTGGAAGCAACTGTTGGAAATGGGAGGACAGAGAACATTGCACGTTGGTTGGGTAAAAGGCCATGATCGTTCGAACTCGATCACTGCTCAATTCAACCAACAGGTAGATAGCCTCACGCGGTTGCAGCAAATTGACATTGTAGATGATGGTCGGGAATGGGAACGCTTACTCGAATGGTTACATATTAAGCGTGGCCATACAGGCCGTGCTGATCTGTATCAGGAAGGTCTAGCCCGGGGGTGGCCTGTGTCGGTTAAGCTGTGTGAACAAGTAGTAACCGCCTGTTCACAATGTCGCCTACGACTCAATAAAGATCATCCGAGTAAGGCGCCTCCTTTACACATTCGGGACAAGAAAACATTGTGGCATTCATGGCAAATTGATTATATTGGGCCCTTGAGATCATCAGGTGAGAAAAGATACGTCCTAGTCGGAGTGGAGATTATCTCTGGCCTCGCTATGGCCACCAGCTTCAAATCAGCTACCGGGAACAACACAGTGAAAGGCCTAAAAGGGTGGTTCAGCACACTTCCCCTTCCTGAGGAAATCCAAAGTGATAACGGTTCACACTTTACCGCTACAGTGGTACAAGATTGGGCCAAAGAAGAAGGGATTCGATGGGTATTTCATACTCCCTATTATCCTCAGGCTAATGGCATTGTTGAACGCACCAATGGATTGGTTAAGCGTTTTGCAAAAACTCATGAACCTGGTTGGCATTTGCCATTGGATGATGCCATCTATCAATTAAATAACAGATGGAGTGGAGATGGCTGTCCTAAAATGAAAGCTTTCTGTGTATCTGCTGATATCATCACTCCAAAAGTTCCCAATGAACCACGAAAATACCTGGGACAATTTCACCCTGGGCAACCTGTGTTAGTGAAAATGCCTCAAATTGGCACAGTACCAATGGTGTTAGCTACTCCCAAAAACCCCCATGCACGGGAAGCCAAAGACTGTTCAGGGAAGATACACCGGATCAGCACCCGGTGGATCTCGCCCTCTTTTTAACCCCGTCGGTCAAATGAGACCGAGCAGATTTTCTTTTCCTTTGTGTCTTACAGGAACCTCGGAAGAACTGTACGTGGACAGACGCATTGGCCTACGCTAACCTCGAGTGTCTCCAGGGAATCCTGACATTGATCCTGGCAATAATATTATTTTTGTTATGTATGGCCATCTGGAGGCCTAAATTTTAGAATGACGAATTGGCAGATGGAATTGATGCTATTCAGTTTTATCTTTTTACTCCCTGTTGTTTGTAGTCAAAGAGACCCAGAATGGCCGTGGTCTCAAGCTTATGTAAAACACAATGCGATGGCAGGAACAGGAAAAGGAAAATTGAGCCTGGCCACTGTAGTCCTACATGAAAATGAGGTGTTTTCAAAACATGAGATAGATCAAAGCATAGATAAAGTCGAACCTGACTCAACTCCACAGACTAGTCTGGTTCCACTGCCACTATCTGAAACCCCCGATAATGACACCTTATTGAGCGGACTTAAGAATCTGCCCCTTGATGATGAGCTTTGGGATAATGCACTGTCACGATACACTGCAAGCACTGAGACACTAGAAAACATGAGGGATTTAAATCTCTCCACTCTGGTCATACAAGGAAGTGAAGTATATTCCAGAGATAAATGGAGTTGGAAAGACTCACTCCAAATGGCTAAGCTTGAAGCCGTCCCAGGAAAGAAAATACAAATTAGCTGCCGAGTAATCAATGGGTCTGCTCACCATAGACCAACTGTAATTGAAACCATCCATGTAGACTCTACTAAACCGGACAAATATAACACTGATTGATTGTTACAAAATTACAGAGCCAAACTCAGATTGCTGGCACAACTTCACCTTTATCAAACCTATCATAGTATATTGTATTTGGGGCTACAGGGGCACGGAATTGTTATTTGAATTTATGATTGACTCAAATACATCTGAACCTGTTGAAATGAACCCAAAACCTACACCCCCACAAACTTTCAAGGGTGTAGCTACTCAGCCCTCCATTAGTCTAACTCCTTACACCTTTAACATTGGCCCTTATGCCATTAAACACACAGGTCAACAACAAATACCGTTTAACCCAACATATTCCCTCAAACGAGTAGAATTGTCAATGCAGATTAATATCTCTGCGATCAAACCCACCTGCTCACCATTCCTGAGTACATCTTATGCAGGATGGTCAGCATGGTTAGGCCGGCGAACTGTTGACACCTCACAACGACTGAAGAGAGAGGTGACTGGTATCTTAGGAACAGGACTGGGAGTCTTAAATAGTACAGATGCTGAGATACTTGCAAACAAACTAGTCACAACTACTAGTGATCTAGACAAATTAAAACATCCTCTACAGTCCTCTCTATCAGCATTGGGAAATCACCAATGGCTTTTATCGAATATATTGCCTCAGTGGGAGGAAACAGGTGAAAAAGACCATCAGCTGATCACAAATGCACTTGGTACAACCCAAAACAATGTTTCCTTGGCCCTTAGTTGTATCCAAGCCCAACTGTGGATGCAATCTATGACAGCCGCAATTATAAGGGAAGGTGAAGAAGGCACCTTGCCCACTGAAATTCGAAAAGTAATATGGGATAATGCAATTGAGTTTGAGAGAAAATTTCAATCCTGGTGGTATCTGGTTAATTTCACCTATGATCCCACTGAGAGCAAAGCCACAGCTTTTGTCTTAACGATACGCAATGCCTCAGTATACACCATATACCCAATCATCGCACTGGGGTTGAATCACCATGGAGCTATACTCCATCCGGTAGAGCATAGAGTGTGGGCACAACAAAACGAGAATAAATGGCAAACTGTTGATGTTGAAGCATGCATTTCACGAGATCAACAAGGATTCATTTGTGAGAGTAATACTCTCAAGGCACAAGACATTTGTCTTGACACCAACCAGAATGTTTGTCATTTTGAGATACAACCTGATGAAACCCCAGAAACTGTGCTTGTATATATTGGGAAAGGGTGTGTTTGCATGAGGTCTCCCTGTACTTTTGTATTCGTAGATGACATAGCAGTAGATATAAGTAATAACTCAAATCTTTGTGTTTGTAACTTTACTAACATCATTGGATGTGACTTCAGTTATTCAGCTCCTGTTACGTCTTTTCAATTGCTACAATCTAATTACACATTGATTCGAGATTTGCTGCCTACCCCTATCGGAATGAATCTCTCACTAGTGAGGAAGTTGCTACAACACGATGAATTGAAGCGATTGTTGAAAGAGGCCCAAGAAAATGGACAAAGAACTCTGATTACTGTCCATCATGATGTTGAAGAAATACACCATGTACTGGAAAGGGTCAAGAGAGACGGTGGACATGAATGGTGGGACACCCTCTTTGGATGGTCACCGACAGCTACAGGACTTTTTAACAAGATGCTCCATCCTGTTGTTGTTCTACTAGTACTCACTGTATTGTGCTTTGCTTTGACAATTGTTTTGCATGTTAGACTTTGGATTATGATGAAACGCTTAACTCGCTTAATCACCCCACAAGAAGTATTTGCACTTGATATCCCTCGCCATAAGAGGACATGTGATATTCCCCATCAGTATTGATTATCGTGGAGCTTGAGTGACTGTAGTCACGGGGTGGATTATGTGGAATAATTACTAAATTGGCCAAGAATACAAAAATACAGCATTGTTCACACATTAAGGAAAGTCATAAAATCAAGAGGCTTCTGAGGTAGAATACAGCCACAGCTAGCACACGAAGAATGCAACATCTGTGATTCCCTGCGCGAGGTTGTTTGCGAAACTACACGAGGGATGGAACGGAACACGCTTGTTCCGTGGCCTTCCCTTGTGACGAATAGCAGATATGGGGACGAGATGGTACTACGGAACTGATAAGCGGCCTACACGCTACCCGAGCCAACCTTTCGTCAAATGTTGATGAAATGCTGTCCTTTTGTGCGAACTTTGCTCACCACAATGTACCAAAACACACCTCCATCCCGGAGGCTATCCGCCCCCGAGGTGTGAACACTCCTCCTTGAATACATTAATCATAATAAAAGTATGTATGACTAAAGTCACTCAAACTCCACTTTGAAGATAAAAAAATAATATAAAAATAGCCCAAGAGAGAGGGGATGTCAGGGAAGACACCATCGCGAAGAATTCCACCGCTGATTTCCGGGATCAGTCGACGGGCTGAGCCTTTCTTCCCCCCCATAGGGACGCCTTTGGGTAAGACTTCGATTACACCGAGCGCTTTCTCGGGGACTTAGAAATTTCTCTAGAGAATCTCTACCCTACGTTTATAGCCAGGCTGTATCGTTTATAATTTTGTCGCGCGTTTGTATACTTAGCAATATCTTTATTTGCACGTGCTTTGCAGACAGTGTATTTATCACCGGCAATCCTAAAGAACCTGTATATCTGTTGTTTAAATAAACTGCACTGTTTAAGTAGCTAGTCGTTCCGCTTTCTCACTGAACGCGACCAAAACTACAGAGAGGCCGTGCTAGTTCAGGAGCACGACTAGACTGAAGGTGCAGTCCACTATTAGTGTATCCAAATCGTAGTAGTTTAATACATATTAAACGCGATTGGACTGATAGTGCTGAATTGGGCATCACTCAGAATTTAAACCTAGCCGCACCTAGCCTCCCACCTCGGTGAGGAGTGTTAGAACGCAAGGGGGTTCATCTTCTGCCAAAACCGCTTGGCCCCGTTTCACGCAACAGAATTTGGCGTAGTCGGCAGGATTGCCATGGATAAACTGCTGCAAAAATATGATTGTGCCCCTTCCCAGGCTGGGAAGGAGTGGGCCCAAAAATTTTGGAAGGATGAAGAGAAAGTGGTGGAACGTATTGAAGAGTGTCGGGTTTCACAGAAGCTCAGAGCGGGGAAAGGCAAGGGTGTGATTTGTGCTGCGTTAGGCGCCTGTTTATCTTGTGCACAACAAGAAGCTAGAGAAACCCCTGCTCCTAATCTGATTTCAGCTGTAGAATATGCAACCCTGAAATCGGAGAATGAGGTGCTGAAGTCATCATTAGCCTTGCAAAAGGAGACAGGAGAAAAATTAAGAACTCACGTCGATAAGCTTGTGAGTGAGAATGAATGTTTAGGAAACCAGAATGCTCAACTTAAAATATTATTAGAAAGGGTGACTGGGCTCTTAGATAAAATGCAGCCCTCGACCCAGGTCCAACAGATTCGTAAGTTAATGTGTTATCCAAATTCCGGAACCCAGACCGGAGATTTTTTGTCTAATAGCGAGGATGACGAAGAAGATGAGGAGGAAAGGACTTTTACTTTGAAATCCCAAGTTTTTCCTTTACGTCCTCTGGTTAAAACTGAAGCTGCGGTTGATGACGATGATGAAATTCACACCACTGTGCGTACCGTTCCACGGACACCAACCGAGTTAACAAAAATAAGGGAGAAATATTCGAGGCGACCAGAAGAGTCAGCTGTTGAGTACGTGTGGCGAGTTTCTTCTGAAGGGGGGGACAGAATTATGCTGAGTGAGGAAGAAGCAGGAGACTCTTGGGGACCAGGAGTGTTTTTAACCACTATGCCTGGGGATCATAATTATTCCCTAACTGCTCGAGCAGCCTATTGGGCAGGGGGTATGGATCCGCGAGAGAGGGGGGAGCCGTTAGAGATTAGAGCTACAGGCTACTCTGATCTGTTTGCGGCTGTACGGAAAGCAGCTTGTCTGCAAGCCATGTATGACAGAGAGGAATTTCGGAAATCCCCAATGTCAGCCCCTATCGACCCCGATCGATTAGCCCCTCTCATCCGTGGTCTTCCCGATTGCCTGAAACCGTTCCTTGTTCGTACTCAAGATCGTATACGAGAGGCTCGGGGTGCTCATAGGCGGGGCCGTCGTCACTACATGCCCACCTGGAATGAATATGTACAGGAAATAGATCAATATGGGCGCCGAATGGGCTGGGCCAGCCTAACTAGTGAGAAATCCTCCGAACACCCCCGAAAGGTTCGCCAAGTCCGAACTCACACTAAAAACCCTAAATCGGAGGAAAGGTTTAAGCCTGATAAGGACCGGAATGAGTTGTGGCGTAAAGCCCTACAATTAGGGGTGCCCCGACAATTCTTGCACGGTGTCCCTACGGGAGACCTCCGTACACTAGTCCAATCTCTAACTAGAAAGAATAATGTGGCTGGGGAGAAAAGTCTAACCAGAGAATCCCCAAGTCGTGAGAAAATTGTGCCTTCTGCACCGGAACGTAACTTGATTGATTTGACAGAGTCCCAGCCAAAAAACTCCTATCCCCGGGGAGGGCAGTGAGCCACCCTGTCCGGCAGGTACTAGCAATTCAATGGCTCTCTCATAAAGACTCCGAACCCGTTATTATCATTCCTGTTGGACCCCGGAAGATATTGGTAAATTTTATTATTGATACTGGAGCCCAAATGTCTGCAATCACTAACGAAACAGCACAACTTCTAGGTATAAATCCCACCCGACGCAGAGTCAACTTCACAGGAATTGATGGTGTGGTAAAAACATGCCCCACTGCAAAAATTAACCTCTGGTTGCCGGGAGAGCAGCGAATGACTAGGGCAGAAGTGTTAGTGGGTGCCTCACATTCTAACCTCCTAGGATTTGACGTGCTGCGTGGGCGAATGTGGAAATTCCCGGATGGAACTGTGTGGAGTTTTGCAGGACGCAAAAAAGGATTAGACGCAGTTAAACTGGGCCTATTAGAAACATCTATACCTTTGCCTCCCTCTAAAATTACCAACGTCCGACAGTACCCACTGCCTGCAGCTGCACTTGCAGGAGCAGACGGGGTGGTATCAGATTTAGAAAAAAGAAACATCATTAAGAGGACTCACTCGCCTTATAATTCACCGGTGTGGCCAGTAAAGAAACCAACCGGGCAATGGCGTTTCACAGTAGATTACCGAAAGTTAAACGCCAACGCTGCACCCCTGACCGCTGCGGTTCCGAGTATCGCGGAAATTGTGACAATGATAAAAGGAGCTGCCCATCCTTGGATGGCTGCCTTAGATGTAAAAGACATGTTTTTTATGATTCCCCTCCTTGAGCAAGACAAAGCGCAGTTTGCATTCACGTGGAAAGGAGTCCAATATACCTTTAACCGACTTCCACAAGGATACAAACATTCCCCCACCATTGCTCATAATGCTTTAGCTAAAGCGCTATCAGAGATTCCTGTTTCACAGGGATGTACAGTATACCAATATATTGACGACATCTTAATAGGGGGGGAGAGAGCCAAGAAAGTGTACAAGACATGATGCAAAACATCCGAAAAACATTATCAGATTTGGGATTGGAAATTCCAGACTCAAAATGTCAGGGACCTGCACAGGAAGTTAAATTCCTGGGGGTCTGGTGGATTAAGGGAGCTGCTTCTGTCCCTCAGGATACCCTGAAAAAAATAGAACATGGACAGAATCCTTCCAGCACGAAGGAGTTACAGCAAGTTCTGGGAACTTTAAGTTATTGGCGTAAACACATCCCTGGCTTTTCCATCATTGCTCGCCCCCTTTATTGTTTGCTCAAAAAAGGTAAATCCTGGGAGTGGACTGAACAACATACTAATGCACTGGAATTGCTAATAAAAGAGCTAAGGTTATTCCAACAACTTGGCCCCATACATCCAACTGACCCTGTCCATGTAGAATGGGGGTCCAGCGAACATGGCTCTCATTGTAACTTATGGCAAAAGGGACCAGCAGGACCGGAGAGACCATTAGAATTTAGCTCTCACTCCTTTAATGATACTGAGAGCAGATATTCAGACCTAGAGAAGGGTTTACTGTCCCTGGTGCGAGCATTGCAACGAGCAGAGCAGATAAGGAGAGAACAGAGCGTGATTGTTCGGGGCCCTTTTCGTCTCCTAGATGTGGTCCGTAAAGGGACAGCACCACCAGCCGGCATTGCCCAGAAACCCACAGTTCGAAAGTGGTATGCTTATTTAGAAGGCATTAATGATATCATGCCAATCTCTGAAGGTAGTATCAAAGTATCCAAGCTCCAGAAGGATATAGATGGTGCCCTATTGTTCCAATCCCCACCAAACAGACCATCTCCAATCCAAGAAGCACCTCCTCTGAAAGAAGGCAGTGATCTTACAGGAGTGTGGTTTACTGATGCGTCATCTCACCGTGAGAACAATAAGTGGAAATACAAGGCCGTAGCACTGGAAGTAGCAACGGGGGAAAGAGCAATTGAAACAGGAGAAGGTAGCGCACAAGTAGGGGAACTCAGAGCCGTCCTACTAGCTGCACAACGTGGGGCTACTTACATTTACACTGACTCATATGCTGTTTTTAAAGGAGCCACTGAATGGATTGGACACTGGGCAGCCAATGATTGGCAGGTGAATAGAGTCCCAATCTGGGAGACAGAGAGTTGGAAGCAACTGTTGGAAATGGGAGGACAGAGAACATTGCACGTTGGTTGGGTAAAAGGCCATGATCGTTCGAACTCGATCACTGCTCAATTCAACCAACAGGTAGATAGCCTCACGCGGTTGCAGCAAATTGACATTGTAGATGATGGTCGGGAATGGGAACGCTTACTCGAATGGTTACATATTAAGCGTGGCCATACAGGCCGTGCTGATCTGTATCAGGAAGGTCTAGCCCGGGGGTGGCCTGTGTCGGTTAAGCTGTGTGAACAAGTAGTAACCGCCTGTTCACAATGTCGCCTACGACTCAATAAAGATCATCCGAGTAAGGCGCCTCCTTTACACATTCGGGACAAGAAAACATTGTGGCATTCATGGCAAATTGATTATATTGGGCCCTTGAGATCATCAGGTGAGAAAAGATACGTCCTAGTCGGAGTGGAGATTATCTCTGGCCTCGCTATGGCCACCAGCTTCAAATCAGCTACCGGGAACAACACAGTGAAAGGCCTAAAAGGGTGGTTCAGCACACTTCCCCTTCCTGAGGAAATCCAAAGTGATAACGGTTCACACTTTACCGCTACAGTGGTACAAGATTGGGCCAAAGAAGAAGGGATTCGATGGGTATTTCATACTCCCTATTATCCTCAGGCTAATGGCATTGTTGAACGCACCAATGGATTGGTTAAGCGTTTTGCAAAAACTCATGAACCTGGTTGGCATTTGCGATTGGATGATGCCATCTATCAATTAAATAACAGATGGAGTGGAGATGGCTGTCCTAAAATGAAAGCTTTCTGTGTATCTGCTGATATCATCACTCCAAAAGTTCCCAATGAACCACGAAAATACCTGGGACAATTTCACCCTGGGCAACCTGTGTTAGTGAAAATGCCTCAAATTGGCACAGTACCAATGGTGTTAGCTACTCCCAAAAACCCCCATGCACGGGAAGCCAAAGACTGTTCAGGGAAGATACACCGGATCAGCACCCGGTGGATCTCGCCCTCTTTTTAACCCCGTCGGTCAAATGAGACCGAGCAGATTTTCTTTTCCTTTGTGTCTTACAGGAACCTCGGAAGAACTGTACGTGGACAGACGCATTGGCCTACGCTAACCTCGAGTGTCTCCAGGGAATCCTGACATTGATCCTGGCAATAATATTATTTTTGTTATGTATGGCCATCTGGAGGCCTAAATTTTAGAATGACGAATTGGCAGATGGAATTGATGCTATTCAGTTTTATCTTTTTACTCCCTGTTGTTTGTAGTCAAAGAGACCCAGAATGGCCGTGGTCTCAAGCTTATGTAAAACACAATGCGATGGCAGGAACAGGAAAAGGAAAATTGAGCCTGGCCACTGTAGTCCTACATGAAAATGAGGTGTTTTCAAAACATGAGATAGATCAAAGCATAGATAAAGTCGAACCTGACTCAACTCCACAGACTAGTCTGGTTCCACTGCCACTATCTGAAACCCCCGATAATGACACCTTATTGAGCGGACTTAAGAATCTGCCCCTTGATGATGAGCTTTGGGATAATGCACTGTCACGATACACTGCAAGCACTGAGACACTAGAAAACATGAGGGATTTAAATCTCTCCACTCTGGTTATACAAGGAAGTGAAGTATATTCCAGAGATAAATGGAGTTGGAAAGACTCACTCCAAATGGCTAAGCTTGAAGCCGTCCCAGGAAAGAAAATACAAATTAGCTGCCGAGTAATCAATGGGTCTGCTCACCATAGACCAACTGTAATTGAAACCATCCATGTAGACTCTACTAAACCGGACAAATATAACACTGATTGATTGTTACAAAATTATAGAGCCAAACTCAGATTGCTGGCACAACTTCACCTTTATCAAACCTATCATAGTATATTGTATTTGGGGCTACAGGGGCACGGAATTGTTATTTGAATTTATGATTGACTCAAATACATCTGAACCTGTTGAAATGAACCCAAAACCTACACCCCCACAAACTTTCAAGGGTGTAGCTACTCAGCCCTCCATTAGTCTAACTCCTTACACCTTTAACATTGGCCCTTATGCCATTAAACACACAGGTCAACAACAAATACCGTTTAACCCAACATATTCCCTCAAACGAGTAGAATTGTCAATGCAGATTAATATCTCTGCGATCAAACCCACCTGCTCACCATTCCTGAGTACATCTTATGCAGGATGGTCAGCATGGTTAGGCCGGCGAACTGTTGACACCTCACAACGACTGAAGAGAGAGGTGACTGGTATCTTAGGAACAGGACTGGGAGTCTTAAATAGTACAGATGCTGAGATACTTGCAAACAAACTAGTCACAACTACTAGTGATCTAGACAAATTAAAACATCCTCTACAGTCCTCTCTATCAGCATTGGGAAATCACCAATGGCTTTTATCGAATATATTGCCTCAGTGGGAGGAAACAGGTGAAAAAGACCATCAGCTGATCACAAATGCACTTGGTACAACCCCAAACAATGTTTCCTTGGCCCTTAGTTGTATCCAAGCCCAACTGTGGATGCAATCTATGACAGCCGCAATTATAAGGGAAGGTGAAGAAGGCACCTTGCCCACTGAAATTCGAAAAGTAATATGGGATAATGCAATTGAGTTTGAGAGAAAATTTCAGTCCTGGTGGTATCTGGTTAATTTCACCTATGATCCCACTGAGAGCAAAGCCACAGCTTTTGTCTTAACGATACGCAATGCCTCAGTATACACCATATACCCAATCATCGCACTGGGGTTGAATCACCATGGAGCTATACTCCATCCGGTAGAGCATAGAGCGTGGGCACAACAAAACGAGAATAAATGGCAAACTGTTGATGTTGAAGCATGCATTTCACGAGATCAACAAGGATTCATTTGTGAGAGTAATACTCTCAAGGCACAAGACATTTGTCTTGACACCAACCAGAATGTTTGTCATTTTGAGATACAACCTGATGAAACCCCAGAAACTGTGCTTGTATATATTGGGAAAGGGTGTGTTTGCATGAGGTCTCCCTGTACTTTTGTATTCGTAGATGACATAGCAGTAGATATAAGTAATAACTCAAATCTTTGTGTTTGTAACTTTACTAACATCATTGGATGTGACTTCAGTTATTCAGCTCCTGTTACGTCTTTTCAATTGCTACAATCTAATTACACATTGATTCGAGATTTGCTGCCTACCCCTATCGGAATGAATCTCTCACTAGTGAGGAAGTTGCTACAACACGATGAATTGAAGCGATTGTTGAAAGAGGCCCAAGAAAATGGACAAAGAACTCTGATTGCTGTCCATCATGATGTTGAAGAAATACACCATGTACTGGAAAGGGTCAAGAGAGACGGTGGACATGAATGGTGGGACACCCTCTTTGGATGGTCACCGACAGCTACAGGACTTTTTAACAAGATGCTCCATCCTGTTGTTGTTCTACTAGTACTCACTGTATTGTGCTTTGCTTTGACAATTGTTTTGCATGTTAGACTTTGGATTATGATGAAACGCTTAACTCGCTTAATCACCCCGCAAGAAGTATTTGCACTTGATATCCCTCGCCATAAGAGGACATGTGATATTCCCCATCAGTATTGATTATCGTGGAGCTTGAGTGACTGTAGTCACGGGGTGGATTATGTGGAATAATTACTAAATT
Organism: Larus michahellis; assembly: GCF_964199755.1. NCBI lineage: Eukaryota > Metazoa > Chordata > Aves > Charadriiformes > Laridae > Larus > Larus michahellis. The sequence continues at coordinate 2,295 of NW_027436042.1, read as the reverse complement.
GGCCAAGAATACAAAAATACAGCATTGTTCACACATTAAGGAAAGTCATAAAATCAAGAGGCTTCTGAGGTAGAATACAGCCACAGCTAGCACACGAAGAATGCAACATCTGTGATTCCCTGCGCGAGGTTGTTTGCGAAACTACACGAGGGATGGAACGGAACACGCTTGTTCCGTGGCCTTCCCTTGTGACGAATAGCAGATATGGGGACGAGATGGTACTACGGAACTGATAAGCGGCCTACACGCTACCCGAGCCAACCTTTCGTCAAATGTTGATGAAATGCTGTCCTTTTGTGCGAACTTTGCTCACCACAATGTACCAAAACACACCTCCATCCCGGAGGCTATCCGCCCCCGAGGTGTGAACACTCCTCCTTGAATACATTAATCATAATAAAAGTATGTATGACTAAAGTCACTCAAACTCCACTTTGAAGATAAAAAAATAATATAAAAATAGCCCAAGAGAGAGGGGATGTCAGGGAAGACACCATCGCGAAGAATTCCACCGCTGATTTCCGGGATCAGTCGACGGGCTGAGCCTTTCTTCCCCCCCATAGGGACGCCTTTGGGTAAGACTTCGATTACACCGAGCGCTTTCTCGGGGACTTAGAAATTTCTCTAGAGAATCTCTACCCTACGTTTATAGCCAGGCTGTATCGTTTATAATTTTGTCGCGCGTTTGTATACTTAGCAATATCTTTATTTGCACGTGCTTTGCAGACAGTGTATTTATCACCGGCAATCCTAAAGAACCTGTATATCTGTTGTTTAAATAAACTGCACTGTTTAAGTAGCTAGTCGTTCCGCTTTCTCACTGAACGCGACCAAAACTACAGAGAGGCCGTGCTAGTTCAGGAGCACGACTAGACTGAAGGTGCAGTCCACTATTAGTGTATCCAAATCGTAGTAGTTTAATACATATTAAACGCGATTGGACTGATAGTGCTGAATTGGGCATCACTCAGAATTTAAACCTAGCCGCACCTAGCCTCCCACCTCGGTGAGGAGTGTTAGAACGCAAGGGGGTTTATCTTCTGCCAAAACCGCTTGGCCCCGTTTCACGCAACAGAATTTGGCGTAGTCGGCAGGATTGCCATGGATAAACTGCTGCAAAAATATGATTGTGCCCCTTCCCAGGCTGGGAAGGAGTGGGCCCAAAAATTTTGGAAGGATGAAGAGAAAGTGGTGGAACGTATTGAAGAGTGTCGGGTTTCACAGAAGCTCAGAGCGGGGAAAGGCAAGGGTGTGATTTGTGCTGTGTTAGGCGCCTGTTTATCTTGTGCACAACAAGAAGCTAGAGAAACCCCTGCTCCTAATCTGATTTCAGCTGTAGAATATGCAACCCTGAAATCGGAGAATGAGGTGCTGAAGTCATCATTAGCCTTGCAAAAGGAGACAGGAGAAAAATTAAGAACTCACGTCGATAAGCTTGTGAGTGAGAATGAATGTTTAGGAAACCAGAATGCTCAACTTAAAATATTATTAGAAAGGGTGACTGGGCTCTTAGATAAAATGCAGCCCTCGACCCAGGTCCAACAGATTCGTAAGTTAATGTGTTATCCAAATTCCGGAACCCAGACCGGAGATTTTTTGTCTAATAGTGAGGATGACGAAGAAGATGAGGAGGAAAGGACTTTTACTTTGAAATCCCAAGTTTTTCCTTTACGTCCTCTGGTTAAAACTGAAGCTGCGGTTGATGACGATGATGAAATTCACACCACTGTGCGTACCGTTCCACGGACACCAACCGAGTTAACAAAAATAAGGGAGAAATATTCGAGGCGACCAGAAGAGTCAGCTGTTGAGTACGTGTGGCGAGTTTCTTCTGAAGGGGGGGACAGAATTATGCTGAGTGAGGAAGAAGCAGGAGACTCTTGGGGACCAGGAGTGTTTTTAACCACTATGCCTGGGGATCATAATTATTCCCTAACTGCTCGAGCAGCCTATTGGGCAGGGGGTATGGATCCGCGAGAGAGGGGGGAGCCGTTAGAGATTAGAGCTACAGGCTACTCTGATCTGTTTGCGGCTGTACGGAAAGCAGCTTGTCTGCAAGCCATGTATGACAGAGAGGAATTTCGGAAATCCCCAATGTCAGCCCCTATCGACCCCGATCGATTAGCCCCTCTCATCCGTGGTCTTCCCGATTGCCTGAAACCGTTCCTTGTTCGTACTCAAGATCGTATACGAGAGGCTCGGGGTGCTCATAGGCGGGGCCGTCGTCACTACATGCCCACCTGGAATGAATATGTACAGGAAATAGATCAATATGGGCGCCGAATGGGCTGGGCC